>NC_045440.1:13308444-13586205 GCF_002776525.5 Piliocolobus tephrosceles | reverse complement strand
AAATTGCTGTTGAAAGGAGTTTTTTTATTTGTTGTAACTGTTCAGCTCTTCTTTGACATTGGTGACCACTTTCTCATCCCTTATATTAGTTTCAGTTTTCATACATTTTCTGAAATCTCCCATATTTTTATCTCCAGTTGAGGTCTCTGAACTCCAGACCCACATAACAAACTGTCTACTAGACCTTTGCACTTGGGTATCGCGTGAACACTTCAAATGCAACATATTCAACATGGAGACCGTTATTTCTCATGCCTCTCGTTCACTCTCGATATTTTTGTCTCAGTTCCCCACTAATACGCATTTCTCACTCAGTTGCCCAGTCGTATCTTTGAGTCCTTCCTCTCTTCCTACCTCCAATCTACTCTGTTTCATCAAGTCCACAACGCTCATTCCTCCCCACATTTTCCATTTCTGAAACTGATGCTTCAAACAATGGTGTGCCACAGTTTATTAACTTCAAGATTTTATTTTCTAGTACTACATAAAATCTTAAATTTGACTGACAGATAATAATTGCATTATTTATGGAGTCTGGTGTGATATTCTGATGCATGTATACACTGTATTATGATCAGATTAGGTTAATTAACGTATCTGTTACCTCAAATATTTATCATTTTTTTGGTAAGAACATTTAAAAACCTCTTTTGGTTATTTTGAAATATACATTATTATGAATCATTGTCACTATGCTGTGCAATAGGATGCTGGAACTTACTGCTCCCATCTAACGCAAGCTTCGTACCCTTTGACCAATGTCTCTCTCTTGTACACCGCTCCACCACCCTGTGACCACCATTCTACACCCTACTTCTATAGTTTGACTTTTTTAGACCTCACATGTAGGTGAGATCATATGATATTTCTCTCTTTGTGCCTGGTTAATTCCATTTAACATAATGTCTTTACGTTCATCCATGTTGTCACAAATGATGGTTTTAAATTAGTGGAGTTTTCGATTTTACGAAATTCAGTATTGAATTTCACAGACTAGTAGTCTGAACAACCTCATATCTCTGAGACAGGTCCACTTTTCCCTGTTTTCTCTGCCACCTCTCCAGGTCAAGGTACCATCATTGCTCTCAAAGATTATTGCACCAGCCTCCATGATGGGGCCTTTGGATTCTAGCATTGCTCACGGGCCCCCAAGGTTACTCTCCACCCCCTACCCTTGTTTACATTGATACCAAAATGGTCTTTTTTCAAGTGAAATTCTAAGTTTGCCTTTCCCAAGCATAAACCATTTTTATGACTTTCTGTTGCTCACAGAAAAACCAGACCCTTTACTATGGCTGATAAACTTCCAGCTCAGTCTAGTCTGTGTAACTCATCGCTCAGCACCTTCTGTATCTCACTTTATGATCTGTAGACTAATTGAATCCACTCATGCTTTTTATCACTTTTGAGAAACTTCATGCAGACATTCTACTCTCACTCCCTTTTCCCTGGCTAATTCTTGTTCACCTCCTAGATTTCAATATAGACATTAGTCCCTCCATGAGATTCTTCTGGTCTCCCCAAGTCTGTAGTAAAGACACACCTTTTATTATTATTTTTGAGAGGGAGTCTCACTCTGTTTCCCAGGCTGGAGTGCAGTGGCCCGATCTCGGCCCCCTGCAACCTCTGCCTCCTGAGTTCAAGCAATTCTCCTGTCTCAGCCTCCTGAGTAGCTGGGATTACAGACGTTCACCACCATGCCCAGCTAAATTTTTTGTGTGTTTTGTTGTAGAGATGGGGTTTGACCATGTTGGCCAGGCTGGTCTCCAACTCCTGGCCTCAGGTGATCCGCCCACCTCGGCCTCCCAAAGTGCTGGGATTACAGGTGCGATCCACCACGTCTGGTCAAAACACCCCTTTTATAACATTTTATAATTCCCCAGCCAGCGTTTACCTCTTGTTTGAATTTTCTATTTGTTTGTAGTCTAAGATAAATTGCATATTTATTAGTATGATTTGTGTTTCATCTGCTTCATTTCCCTTCTCCAGTAAGAAGCTAGTTTCTTTGCATATTCTTTGCCTTGGGCATTTTTACAGAGCTAAAAGAGCTTATCTTTTGCAAAATCTAAATTCACTGAAGAGATTAGGGTAGAAATAACTTTGGGATAGTCTTGAAAATAAAGGTGATTTTCCTGTGTAGATGCTGCAAGAAGTGGGATCTTGTGCCTTATTTGCTGAAAGTATCCCGAAAAAGGAATAAGATTTCAGACTCTGGCACTGAAAGAACAAGGGCAGCTGTACCCTAAACACAGGGGCCTGCAGCCTCATCTAGAATCCTAGAACCTCAAGGTTAAGATACAGATGCCTCAGAGTGGGTGGGATAAGGGGGAGACCACAAGGAATGGGACTGGGACTTAATGCATGTGGTCAGATAAAGACCAGACGGATCCCTCTGGACACAGGGTAGGAAGTTGGGTGAGAGGAGTGACTGACAGTGAGCTTTTTGCCAGCCTGGTGAGGTGAGGACTACGAAACATGATTAGGCTGATTTAAAGAAAATTACGAAATGCCATATATCTTGTATGGTCATGTTTGTGAACCGAGATTCAAACTCATATCTATGGCCTCCACTGCACTTTCAGGGCCTGTAGGGAATCTTGGCTCCTCTACCCGGAGAGTTTTTCTTTCCTCCCCTCCTCTCCTCACCCCTCCTCTCCCCCGTCCTCTCTTCCCCTTGCCCCCATTTCAGACTTTCTATTACATGTTGTGTCATTTTACTTTCTTTTATTTTTTTGAGACTGAGTCTCACTCCATTGCCAGGCTGGAGTGGAGTGCAGTGGTGCGATCTCAGCTCACTGGGTTCAAGCGATTCTCCTGCCTCAGCCTCCTCAGTGGCTGTATGTTTAGTAGAGACGGGGTTTCACCATGTTGGCTAGGATGGTCTAGATCTCTTGATCTCATGATCCACCCGCCTTGACCTCCCAAATGCTGGACATTTTGCTTTCTTAATACCAGATTTATTGAGATATAATTCACATACTATAAATTTCTCTCTTAAAATATGCAATTTAGAATTGTCCAGCCATGATCAGTATCTAATTTCAGAACATTTTCATAACTATCCAAAAGAGAGCCCATATCCATAGGAGTCACTCTTCATTTTCCTCCTCCATCTCCCCCACTCGTAGACTCTGGCAGCCAGTAACTTACTTTCTGTCTCTATGGATTTGCCTGTTCTGTACATTTCACAGAAACGAAATCATATAATCTGTGCCTTTTTGTGACTGGTTTCATTCACTTAGTGTAATGTTTTTAAGATTCATCAACATTATAAGGAGTCAATATTTTGTTCTTATTTATGGCTGAATAACATTACACTGGGTTTATATACCACCTTTGTTTATCCTTTCATAAGTTAATAGGCACTGGGTTGTTTCCAGATATTAGCTATTATGAATAATGCTATTATGAACACAAATGTGATATATGTTTTCCATTCTTTCTATATATACCTGAAAGTGAACTTATGGGTTCATATGGTAATTCTATATTTAACATTTCAAGGAATTGTCATCTTTTCCAAAATGACTGTACCATTTTACATTCTCATCAGTAATATGAGGGTTTTGATTTCTACAAATCCACCTGAACACATTTTATTGTCTTCCTTTTTAATTGCAGCCATCCTAGTGGGTGTAAAGTGATCTCTCACTGTGGCTTTGACTTCATTTCTCTAATGAATAATGTAGTTGAGTGCCTTTCCATTAGCCTATTGACCATTTGTATATCTTTTTAAAGTCATGTCTATTCAAATTCTTATCCCCATTTTAAAATGAGATGATTTATATTTTTATTGTTGAATTGTAAAAATTCTTTTTATATTAGCACACAAGTCCCTTATCTGATATATTATTTGCAAATATTTTCACTCATTCACTGAATTTTTTCATTTTCTTAGTGGTATCCTGTAAAGCACAAAATTGTGTAATTTTTTTTTTTTTCTTTTTTTGAGATGGAGTCTCACTCTGTTGCCCCGGCTGGAGTGCAGTGGCTGGATCTCAGCTCACTGCAAGCTCCGCCTCCTGGGTTTATGCCATTCTCCTGCCTCAGCCTCCCAAGTAGCTGGGACTACAGGCGCCCGACACCTTGCCTGGCTAGTTTCTTTTGTATTTTTTAGTAGAGACGGGGTTTCACCGTATTAGCCAGGATGGTCTCGATCTCCTGACCTCGTGATTCGCCTATCTCGGCCTCCCAAAGTGCTGGATTACAGGCTTGAGCCACTGCGCCTGGCCAAAATTGTGTAATTTTGATCAAGTAAAATTTACCTAGTTTTTCTTTCATCACTTGAACTTTTGTTGTCATATTTAAGAAGTCATTGCTTAATTCAAGGTCATGTATATTTGTTTACCTGTGTGTTGTCTTCTAAGAGATTTATAGTCAATAATTCATTTTGAATTAAATTTGTATATGGGGTTATGTAGGGGTCAAATTTATTCCTTTGCATGTGGATATCAGTCATACCAACACAATTTGTTAAAAATATCTCTGTATTACTTTTACATTTTTCTCTGCAAGCTTATTTCAAAATAAAAAATTAAAAAAAATTTTTTGACTTTTAGTGCTACCCTGTGGCTCTGGCATTCTGGAATTCCGTCTCCCCAGTGATACCAGAGAGCCCCATGTCATGAGAGTATGTCCTGTTGGTAACTACAGAAAGCCACCATTACCAAACTCAAGATGCCAGCGTCCATTTCACTAGTACAACTTTTATTCCCTAAATGTCCACGAGGACATTACATAGAATATATCGAAGAGGGAGAGAATCCTCCAGACTCACCTATATATCCATTCTAACAATGCCACCATTCTGAGACTTTCAGTCTCTTTCTTAGTGCTTTGCTGAAGCAGTTTGCTAATGTTCACTTTCATTTACTATAATCCTTCGTTGTGTCTAAGTTTCCAAAAAAGCCATACCAGTAGTGTATTAGCCTGTGTTACAAGTCTTCTTGCCATTAATGTTGGACTGAGGCATTTCAACAAACTCTCCCTTAATCCACCTATATTCTACACCCATTGTAGTTCAAAGGATCCTGATAACATATATTAGTAAGGTTCTTTCTTTTATTCCTTTTTTAAGTATTATAAACCTAGATTTTTAGTCTAGTTTAGACTAGACTAGTATTAAAAATCTAGATTTTTTTTTAAGACTGTTTTTCTGCTCGGACTATCCTGATTCCAGATTTTGAGAGACAGTGAGGAATTGTTTTTGACTTTTAGTGGTACCTCCTGGCTCTGGCATTCTGGAGGCAGTGAGGAATTCTGGGAGCAGATGTTGAGTAGAGTAAGTATAGTATCTCAAGATACTTGCTAAATGTTTGTTTCCAGACAAGCGTAGCCTGTGTTCCTTTATCAGAAACTAGGTGACTTAATGAATTAAATAATTCATTAATCAACCAGTGGTTTTGAGCAGTTATCACTCACAGGTATTCCGTTTGTCTCTCTTTTTTTTTTGGTGGGCGTGGGGGGCGGGCGGTGTTGGGGGATGGAGTCTTGCTCTATCTCCCAGGCTGCAGTGCAGTGGCACAATCTCACAATCTTGGCTCACTGCAGCCTCTGCCTCTCGGGTTCAAGCAATTCACCTGCCTTACCCTCCCAAAGTGTTGGGATTAGTCATGAGCGTTATGCCCAGCCTGCTTGTCTGTGTTTTCTGGAGATTCATGTCTGCCGTTGAGGCTAAGTGCCTTCTTTTGCTGTCTGCCGAAATTCCCCTTAGATCAATCAACTAGTGATTTCATCATTTGTAACGTTTAATCAGTTTTTTAAACATTAAAGTTAAGATAGTCCTTATAAGGGAGCAGAAAATCCAATCAAAATTTGATTTTATCAACATAGTTAACACAAACCTTACCTGGGTCAACCTGTAGCTACTGTTATTAACTTAGAGTGAGTGCTGTGTGTTCATTAGGGAAGCAATCGTAGAACAAGAGAAAACTGATTGAATAAAAGAAAAGACATAAAATCCTTCTAAACATGTGCTTACTGAACTGGTAAGGAAAAGTCAAAACCAAGACCGTGGATATGGATCATGAGACAGCTACGCTCTCATCACTTGTCTGAAATTATTTTCTCATACTGAAGGAAAAGAGGTATGATGGGGAAGAAAATTCAACCTCCAGCCTATCCTATATTGGGGAGATCAAACAGGAGAATTAAGAAAGGGATACATAAGGTTGTATTGACTTTTCCTCAATAACCCAAGAAAAGTGATAATAGAAAAAGGGGCTAGTAGTCATGACTTACTTTTGACTTAAGGGAAAATTTTCCTTTTAGTACAGGATACAAGAGCACATACTCAATTTTTTTCACTGTGTATCTAAATCGGAAAATTACTCATAATCTGTGCAGTATGTGGTTTCCCTTTTGAGCTGCAGAGTGTGTCTGTGGCTATACTTTGAAGAGTTCAGAAGACTCATTTTTCTGTTTTTGTTTCTGGTTGATGTGAAGAGTAGTTCTCTTTACCACTCTGTGGCTCACGCTGAAGTTTTCTCTTCAACTGGCTTTTAAAAGCATAGTGGGTGGAAGGGCAGCAATGTTAACAAACCAACCAACGTATAAGGGATAAAAATGCAAATGACATTTCTTACCTCCTAAGAATAATCAAATTGTAAACTTTCTGTTTCCTCTCCCTGCAACCCTGCACTATTCTGGTTTATGTGTCCTTATTCCCAGCAAAAGAATACTTTCACCAGGCTACACAACAATGGTTCAGGGAATTGGATGCTGTCTACCCACCCCCAGGCCATTTCTTTCTTCTCATGTACAAGCCGAATGAATAACTAAGAGGGTCACAGTATAAACCTCAGCAGCAGGAAGGCATAGGTTTGTTTATACACAGAGCCAGAAGAAAGAAGTCTGTCTCATGATGGTGGATCAGATTCTGAAGCACTTTCTCATTTTGCCATGCCCAGGGAATGAAAATCTCTAGCAATCACAAGCAAGCCTGTCCACCAAAATCTCTCATTTTGTAGCACTAAAAATAACGAATAGAAAAATAACTAATGGGCACTAGGCTTAATAACTTGGGTGATGAAATAATCCGTGTGACAAACCCTCATGACACAAGTTTACCTGTATAACAAATCTGTACATGTATCCTTGAACTTAAAAGATAAATACAAATAATTAGAGGTACACTGACTGGCTGAGATACGGTCTGAAGATGAGTGGAATGTGCAATGGAAAGTGGGGAATAAAAGTAATTAATATTAGTAATTATTCCAGATAATAAGAACCAGTGACATACCTAGGATATTTGAAACTCAGATAATTTGTCAGCATCTGCCAAGTGGTAGGCAGTCACTAAGATGGCCCTGACGATCCCCGCCTCTTGATCTTAATTTTCTCATGTGGTCTCCTTCTATCCTTCTGTACTGAACTGGCAGAAGTGATTCTACCTACGTCTGAGATTGGGTTACTATTTTATTACGTTGGTGCGAAAGTAATTGCAGTTTTTGTCATTATTGTTTTAATGGTAAAAACCTCAATGACTTTTGCACCAACCTACAAAATTAAAGCAAACCATGGCTTCTATTTTGGTTACTCTGCTGTCACAAATCACTTGCTCTGGGGTGAGCCATGTGGGAAGCACCCTGTGGAGAGGCCCACAAGGCAAGAAAGTGGAGTCTGCCATCAACAGCCATGTGAGCGAGCTCAAAGATCGGATTCTCAGACCCGATCGAGTTATTAGAGCTTGCAGTGCGTCCAACAGCTTCACTGCAATCAATGATGCAGAGCTACTCAGAGGAGCTGGACCTGCTCATGGCTTTCAGAAACTTTGTGAGATAATAAATGCTTGGTTTTAAGCTGCTAGGTTTTGGGGTAATTTTTAATATGTGTATACATATGTGTGTGTGTGTATATGTATATTTATACACATACACAGATGCCCCTCACATATCATATTGTTTGGTGATAATGACAACATGAAAAAAGAAATAGTAATGGCCAGAAAAGAAATGTAGACAATGAAAATGTTCTTATTTTGAATTTGTATTTATAATTGTGTCAGTTTAAAAATATGAAAAACAAAATGAACATTACAGTACAAAAAGGAATAAAGGAATAACGCTTTTAAATTACATTCATGCGCATTTTTTTGTAAAAAGAGAACAATGTATATATATTGGCTGTTGTGGTAATAAATAGTAACAATGAGATTTCTGTTTCTGAGACGTCTGCAAATAAGTCAATAGTTTGGTTAAAATGCATCTTCTTTGCATATTTATGTTCAATAGATAGCACACATGTATTTGTCAGCCTATCTTAGCTTAGTTATTTGAAGTATGCTTATTAATTTTAATTTTGAAATTTGATTTTATACAATGCAACAGTAAAATGGTTAAATGTCTTACCGTCTCTTTCTTCTCTTTTATTATTATTATTACTATTTTTAACCCTGTTGTGATTTGATCACGTTTAGATATCTTTTCTCTTTTTCATGGTCAGTGCTTACAAAAAGGAGGTGGCTCCTTGTCATCTTTCAGCCCTATGTCATTGAAGTTTGTTTCATTTCCAGTATTTGTTCTCTGGATGTGCTAGCTTGCATTTCTTCACAGTGTTTATTAAATATATGTAATGTTGATGAACTTACATGTTTTCCAGGTAGATTCAACCAGACTCATATTGCTTCAGTTATATCCTTTTGGCCTTTAAAAATGTTAGTTTGTTGAGCTCCATGCTGGTTCTGGCCAATGCCATTTCATCTTGGCATATATACCCAACTTCAAATTTCTTCAAGAAATTTGTCAGAGTAAGTATGAACCAATGGCTCAGTTTTACGGTGATAACGCAAAATCCAAATTTCCATAGGAAAAAAGCACAACTATTTGTTCAATAGTTTTTATTTCCAATAATTTGAATTTCAACCATTTGGTACAGTCTTATATAATGTACATTTTATTAAAACCAAAATGTCTACAAAAGGTATAACTCAGGCAATGAATAAATAATATAGCTAATGCAACATTGTATTTTTCTGGTTTGTTCTTTAGAGATACAAAATTCACAAGTCTCTACAAAAAATAAAAAATTAGCTGGGTGTAGTGACACCTGCCTGTATTCCCAGCTACTCAGGAGGCTGAGGTGGGAAGATGGTTTGAGCCTGGAAAGTCAAGGCTGCAGTGAGCTGTAATCGCACCACTGCACTTCAAGCTGGGCGATAGAGTCAGACATTGTCTCAAACAAAAAAGAAAGAGAGAGGGGAAGAAAGAGAGAAAAATAAAGAGAGAAAGACAAGACAGAAGGAAGGAAGGAAGGAAGGAAGGAAAGAAAGAAAGAAAAGGAAGGAAGGATAGAGAAAGAGAGAGAAGGATAAAAGAAAGAAAGGAATAGAGAAAGAAAAAAGAAAAAGATAGAAAGAACAGAAAGAAAAGTCAATCAGAGAACTGTTAATAAAAGGTTTTATTTAAAAATGGCTGGCCACCTAGGGTAGATGCTTCCCTTCTTCCAGCCCTTGGTATAAAAATGACACCCCAAAATCAGCACCTTCTAGGCAAACTCAAACAGACTGTATCATAGTGATTTCTCTTATCTGTAGAAACAGGATTTTCTTCAGCTTAGCAATATTTTTGACTATTATACAGTTTTTCTTCTATTCCAATGCTTACTAGCCATTCTTCAGGAATATCTATGGCCGGTGTTGTCAAATAACTATTGTCTGCTTCCATATCTCTCATTTTTTTTCTCATTTTTTTCATTTTTAAAGTATTTTCCGTTGCATTCTGGGAAATACATAATGACCTGCTTTTCTTTTTTTTTTTTTTATGTGTAATAACCTACTTTTCTTTCAAACTTTCTCTAGGGCAAATCCTCTCATTGTATTTCTTTCATTCACTCTTTCTTTCATAACTTTCCTTGAAATTTCTGCTTAACTTTTGGTCATTCTTTCATTTCAATGTTTTGTCATATCTCCTATTTATCACATCTTGGTTACAAATTTTGTTTTTAAAAAACTTTGCATGAAAGCACAAAATATACTCCCTCATACTTTTCTTATGCAAGTATGCTCTTTCTTTTTCTTATAAATGCCTAAGTCACCTTTTATTTTTCAGACACTTTTCACAGGCTGCATGCCTATTTGCTGTGAGTTTCCCCAAGATGGTATTTCCTGCAATGCACTGTGCATGAGTTTACCACGGATTTTCAAAATGTAAACCTGAATGGCCTTAGAATTGTCCTCTTTATTGTTTATATTATTAACTTAGTGATTTGGCGATCTGAGAGAAAATAGGTTAACCCAGAATTGTAAGTAATCTCAGTAGTAATTTCAATTTTCTCTAAATTTTCTTCTGTGTTTGACGAATTTGTTCTGCCAAGAGGCAGTCTGCTTTTGGAGCTATTAAGTTGGAAACTTTTGGAGCTATTAAGTTGGAAACTGTTCTCTTTTCAAGCTAACAAGTTAGCTTGCCTATATATATATATATGTGTGTGTGTGTATATATATATTTATTTATTTACATGTGTATACATATGTTTACTTGTGTGTGTATATATACATATGTGTGTGTGTGTGTATATATATATATACACAGAAACCTGTAAATTTACGTTTTGAATACTTGTGCCTTTTTGTCCTGTGGAAATTTGGGTTTTGCACCATCACTGTAAAATTGAGCAACTGGTTCATGCTTACTCTGACAAATTTCTTGAAGAAATTTGAAATGGGGTATATATGCCAACATGAAATAGCATTGGCCAGAACGAGCATGGAACTCAACATTCATTTTTAAAAGCTAAAAAGGATGTAATTGAGGCAATATGATCTGTTTACGTGTTTATATATGCATATATATGTGTTTTTATGTGTATACAAAATATGTGTGTATATATGTGTATATATATGCATCTGTATGTGTATATATAAACATGTACATACATGTTTGTATGTGCATGCATATATATGTAGACACACACATATATAAACAGACACAAACATACACATTCATATACATATGCACACACATATAAATGTGTATGAATATACGGCAGCCAGGACAGCATCTTGCACCAAATCTCCATACTCTAAGCCCTGTAGGGTGATGTGATGAGGACTGGACATAACACAGGTGAGGAATTCTGTGATTGGGAAGCTGAATTTTTATGGGGCTGCTGGAGCATCTGCCTGTTTTTCTCTCCACAGAGACTATACTCAGTATCCTCAAATGTAAACAAATCTCCTTTAAGGGAGTGGGGAAGGGCATTTCCAGATTTATCACTCTGGAATATAAGCAAATGTCTTTGAGAAAGGAGAGAGTTCTGTTTTACTATCCTGGGATGACTCAGTAAGTTCATCTTTAAATCTGTCCATCAGGAAACACTATTCTGTAGCTTCTAAGGCTGTTTCCCATTTAAACATGTCTTTCTTAATAGAACATGAGAAATCTATGGAGAATTGTCCTCCCATCATAGGAGCCGGATTCATATGCCACGTACATGATGTGGTTTTCTCTGCACTCTCCTAGCACTAATACCTGTTTTGTCAGGTGTCATCTTGGCTGTTCCTGGAGAAACCTTGCTTACCCTCCTGATTTTCTACTTATAACTATGTAAAATTTTAAGCTTCAGGAAGTGTTGTTTTAATTTTGTTGGTAAGTTATAGGCATTCTAGAATGAGGTCTGTGTCATGATCTCTTTTTACTTCCAGCCTTTGTCCTTAGAACTAAATCAGACAGCAATCCCATATTATCACTTCTCAGAAATGTACCTTACTTCTTCATAAAATAGAGTTATGTAGCTAACTTTGACCTGTTTGTACCTCCTAATTTTTATCTGTGCCACATTTCTAGCAGACATCCTTCTAAACACAAGGCATATAAGGGCCACCCTTCCTTAAGTTTCAATTCCAATGCATCAGCTTTTTATCATCCGGTGGCATTTGGGATGAGAATGGAAGGAATTTAGAGGCATGTGCCTAGCTCATCATCTAAAGAATTATTTTAAATGTTTTAACTGTTGCTTCTATTTTAAGACAGAATAAACTAAATATAAAAATATTTATGGAAATACTTTATATGTTTGTTATTGAATTTCCCCCTTCTTTAAAAAATAAACTTATGAACGGTTTTCAATAAGACATGCCCATGTAGATTAAATTCAATAGTTATTGATTATTTACTACATTTAGGTGATATAGGCTCTATATCTGTCAGCTTTATAATATATTCATTTTATGCTGGTAGGTCAAAAGTACAAGTATTAAAAAGACTCTAAAATATGTAATTTTTTAAAGTTTGGAAACTCCTTTTCAATGCAAAAGAAACAAAATCAGAGAGTAAGTTTATGTGTATAGAAACTTGAGCAAATGAAGGTAAAATTTTCAGACCATTTTACATGGAGTAAATAAATGGAAGTTTTAGTATAATACCCATTTTCAAAGCATAAGATTTAGTCATTGATTTATTCAACAGCCTCATATATTTATTACACAATAATAAATTCACTGTAGACATACGCAAAAACATTTATGTATAAACTACAAGAGGTTTTATCACGGGAGACTGTAACGGTATGATTAACATGTAATATGATTTCACATTACAAGCAGCCAAGATACCATTAATGTATAATCTGAATAGAAATGGCAACTTATAGTTGTTCCAATTTCTTTAGTAGTGACAATTAGAAATGTTATTGTTGTTATTGCTAAAATAATGTTCTCATTTTAGAAGATTCAGTTTCTTGCAAAGCTCTCAATAATCTTCCTGTGTTATTTCTTTAAGATCTATCTGTGATCTAAGTTGTATGTTTAAAAATTATTTTCTATAAGATCATAAGAGCCTCAGAACAAAGCAGTATAAAATTCTATCAACTAATTGGCAATTAAATCCTAACATATTTACCATGATGGTAACAAAGTGTAGATATAACAACAAGGCAGTATACACGCATTTGGGAATTCTTATGTAGGCTCATTGGAAAGTAATTTGACTCAATTCCTTTTTTCATCACAAGCATAAAACTGCACATTTTAGCAGTAAGAATGCCCAACAAGTTAAATATTTTTTTCACACAAAAGAATTTAAATAACAATGACTGGTATGTATCAACTTGTTAATGAGATATTTTCAGTTAATTCAAAAAACTTAGTGGATATACCTAACCAACAGTGTCTCTGTATCTCAGTTTTCTTACTCAGTAAAACAGAGACAAAAGGAAAATTCTATAAAGTTGCTGTGTTAGTCCATTCTCACACACCGATAAAGACATACCCGAGACTGGGTAATTGATAAAGAAAAAGAGGTTTAATGGATTCACAGTTCCACATGGGTGAGTAGGCCTCAGAATCATGGCAGAAGGTGAAAGGCTTGTGTTACATGGCAACAGAGAATGGGAACCAAGCCAAAGCAGTTTTCCCTTACAAAACCGTCAGATGTGAGATTTATTCACGCATGATGACAGCATGGGAAAAACCGCTCCATTATTCACTCATCTTTCACTGGGTCCCTCCCACAACACGTGGGAATGATGGGAGCTACAATGCAAGATGAGATTTGGGTGGGGACACAGTCAAACCACACCAGTTGCAGAGTGACTTCCTCAATGGTCCTTTATTTTTGCAGAAAGAGGAAGCAAAGGGAACTGTATTCTATCTGTGGTAGTATAGCCCAGGATTTTCCCAAGGGATGTGCCTGTGCAGTCTCATTTAGTCCTTTGATGTGCCCACATTATTATATGATTTTGGTCGGGCACGGTGACTCACGCCTGTAATCCCAACACTTTGGGTGGCCGAGGCGGGTGGATCACTTGAGGTCAGGAGTTCCAGACCAGCCTGGCCAACATGGTGAAACTTCATCTTTACTAAAAATACAAAAAATTAGCCAGGTGTGGTGGCGGGCGCCTGTAGTCCTAGCTACTCGGGAGGCTGAGGCAGGAGAACGGTGGGAACCCGGGAGGCGGAGCTTGCAGTGAGCTGAGATCCAGCCACTGCACTCCAGTATGGGCGACAGAGCCAGACTCCATCTCAAAAAAAAGAAAAAAGAAAAAAAAAAAAAAAAGAGGCTAACCAGCCCAATCAACTTGGACAATGGGAGTCACCTTGCTTTCCTCCTCCTGCTTTTCCCCATGTCCAAACAATTAAGTTCTATCTGTTTTTAATCTCAATTTTTTTATCCTTCTTCTCCTTGTCATTCCCATCTCCTAGTTAGATGTTAAATTTATTTTATCTGGAGTAATGCCATAGCTCCCTATCTGGCCCATCTGACTCCAGTCTTCATTTTCAAACCAAACACTGAGAATGTTATTGGAAGGCTTTATTTGCCAGGTCCCTATAACTTCAGGCAGACTCCTACAAGTACTCTCTCTCCTTTTAAAGTTTTTTGCAATGCCAAATCTTAGTCATCAAGAATATGCCAATTATCCTGATTTGATTATGACCCATTGTATAGATACATCTAAATATCATACTGTACCCCATAAATATGTGTAATTATTATGTGTCAATTAAAAATAATTAAAAAGTACTGAAGTACACTACATATACAAAGAAAAAGTACACAGATTTTTTTTGTTTGTTTTGTCTTTGGGGCAGAGTTTCACTCTTATTGTCCACACTGGAGTGAAATGGTGCCATCTAGGCTCCCCACAACCTCTGCCTTCTGAGTTCAAGTGATTCTCCTGCCTCACCCTTCCTGAGTAGCTGGGATTATAGGCATGTGCCACCACGCCTGGCTAATTTTTTAGTTTTAGTAGAGATGGGGTTTCTCCACATTGGTCAGGCTGGTCTTGAACTCTTGACCTCAGGTGATCCACTCGCCTTGGCCTCCCAAAATGCTGGAATTACAGACATGAGCCACCGCATCCGGCCAAGTGCACAGATCTTTAACATATAGCTCAATGAATAATCAGATGAACTCATCTATGTGGCCACCAGTTAAGTTGAAAAATTGACTATTACTAGTTCCTGGAAGATACCATTACGCCCTTGCCTAAATTTCTCAGCCTCCCTCCTCCTCCGAGGTAACCATCACTCAAACCTTTCACGCTGTAGAAGACTTGTCTGTTTATTTGATTTTTGAACTTTGTGTAATGAAGTCAGCATATGTGTCCTATTGTGTCAGTACTGCTTTGATCTACATTGTTTCATGAGATTATTCCTTGCTTTTCATTGCTGAATGTAAATTTTTTTAGCCATTATGCAGTTTATAAATATTTGGGCAATTTCTACTTTAAGGCTCATGAATAGGGAATACGAACATCCACTTCCATATCTTGCTGCACACATATCTGTATGTGTATTGAAATTTTACTGTCAAATACAACCATATTACAACACATAGATTAAAGAAGAGAATATAACCACAACCCCAGAATCATTTATCATACCTCTCTGCTCTTTTGATGGCTATTATTTTTATTTTCATAAATCACAATCAACCTTTTTCTCCTCTATGTAAATAGAATTATCCAATATATACTATTTGGGATCTGAATTGGCAAGATGCATCCATGTTACTGAATATACCCATAATCTTTTAATTCTTATTTATACTATTTTATTGTGTGGCTATACTAGAATTCATTTATCGTTAAAACAATGGGTAGTCATTTAGGTAATTTACACACTTTTTTTTTCTGTTATAGTGTGGCTAGGACTATTCTACTACAAGCATTTGGTGGATATTGGTATGCATCATTTCCAACGATTGTAATGGGATCATTAGATGAAGAATGCCTGTACTTATTGACTCTCTTACTAACAGTGTTGGAGAGTTCCTGAGGCTCCATATTCTTTATCAACATTTGTTATTGTCAGAATTTTTACTTTCAGTCATTCTTCTGAGTAGGCAGTAGTATTTTTTTGTGGTTTTACTTCATATGTCTCTTATGACTAATGAAGTAAAGCAAGTTTCATATGCTATTCCTAATTTTTTTTTTGTGAAGTATGTGTTCCAGTGTTTTGTCCACTTTTCCAATTTGCCTTTTCTTATTTATTTCTTAAAGTTCTTAATCTACTTGGGGTATGAATTTTATTTTACTTTATTGTATATTATTTTTGAGATGGAGTGTCGCTGTGTCATGCACTCTGGAGTGCAATGGTGTGATCTTGGCTGACTGAAACCTCCGCCTCTCAGGTTCAGGTGATTCTCCTTCCTCAGCCTCCTGAGAAGCTGGGATTACAGGCACCCACCATCATACCTGGCTAATTTTTGTATTTTTGGTAGGGATAGGGTGTCACCATGTTGACCAGTTTGGTCTCGAATTCCTGATCTCAGGTGATCCACTGGCCTCATCCTCCCAAAGTGCTAGGATTACAGGCATGGTGAGCCAATGCGCCTGGCCTAAATTCTATTTTAAAATTAGATATATGTTGTCTTTTCCATCTACTCTGTTCATTTTCTTATTTGTGACTTTAGTTGAACAGAGTTCTTGATTAAATTAGCTCAATTTACCATTTTTTCCCCATTTACACTTACTAGCATTTTTATGTTGTAGAAGAAATTTTTGCTTACTTTCAGACCATAAAGATGTTTTCTTATAAGATATTTACTGTGTTAGATTTTATATTTAGATCTGTAATTCATCTGGAAAGGATTTTTAAGCACATAGTGGGAGGTGGTGCCATCCAATTGCCCAATGACTATTTATGAAAAGACCATCTTTTTTACAAATGCCCTGCAGAGTCCCCTTGGTCAGGTGACTATGTTTGTATGGATTGTTTCTGATCAGTGAATCTATTGATCACTGTACCTATTCTTAAAGCAATTCCTCCACTGTCTTAACTCCAATAGCTTTAAAGCAGGCCATATAACTGAGGGGTAAGGTAAAACCTCTAGTACTGTTCTTTCTCAGGATGGCTTTGACTATTTTTAGCCCTTTACATTTCTAAATGAGTTTTAGAATACTCATATAAACTTTTCCGAAGCATTCTGTTTAGATTTTGTTTGTGATGGTTTTGAATCTACAGATTATTTTGGGGAAAATGATGTATTTGCAATCTTGAGTCTTCTAATCCATGTACACTTATGTTCCTCTGTGTATTTAGGTCTTTAATTTTTCTCTATGATGTTTTGTAGTTTTTATTGGAGGAAATGTGCACATCTTTCATTAGATTTAGTCCTGGCTATTTGACATTTTTTAAAAAATATTTGTTGCTGGTATAAAAATAGTATTAATTTTACATATTGATTTAATCTCTAGTAACATCGTTAAGTTTGTTAGTAGATACTTTTAGATTTTTTATGTACAAACAATGTCTGAGAGTATAGGCAGCTTTATTTTTTCTAATCATTATTATTTGTAATTCTTTTTTTTTTTTTTCCTTATCGCAGTCATTAGGATTTCTAGCACAATGTCAAATAAAAATGCTGAAAGTAGACAGTACGGTCTTCTTAATCTCAGAGGCAAAGCTTTCAACATTTCATCTTCATATATTGTGTTTGTTATTGATTTTTATATACGTTTTATGAGAAGGAACTTCCCTTTTATTTCTTGTTTGCAACGAATGTTTATCGTAAGTGGACACTGAAGTTGTCATAGACTTCTATATTTATTGAGATAATAATTTGATTTTTAACTCTTATAATGTCACTTTGGTAAATAAAATTATTGCTTTTGAAATGTGTAATCAACCCTGCATTACAAAGGTAAACCCAACTTGAACACAATATATTATTCTTTCTTTTACGTATTATTGCTCTTCTTTTGCTAATAGTATATTAAGGAGTTTTAAAACCAATGTTCTTAAAGGAAATTAATCTGTAATTTTCTTTCTTTGCAATGTTCTTTTCAGTTGGTGTCAATGTCACACTAGTCTTCTGAAATAAGTTAGAAAGTATTCTTTCCTTTTTTTGTAGAAAAATTTCTGTACGTTTATGTTATTTCTCCCATAAACATTTGAAGGAATTCACTGGTTAAGCCATCTGGGGTCTCATCGTTTTCTTTGTAGGACATTTAAAAATTATAGATACAACTTCCTTAATAGGTATAAGGCTATTTAGAATTTTAACTTATTATTGTGTTCATTTGGTAAGTTGAGTTTTAAAGGAATTTACCATTTCATCTAAATTTTTCAAAGTTATTCAATAATGTTGCTTATAGCATCCTGTTATGACCTGTTTCATATCTGTAGTTTTTGTAGTAATACCATCTTTACCACAGTACTATTTGTATCTAGTATGCTTTTTTCTTTTTCAGTCTCAGTAAGGATTTTCCAATTTAGTAGCTTTTTAAAAGGTAACTTTTGGATATATTAATCCTCTCTATTTTTGTGTATTTTCTACTTCATCTTATGTGATTTACCTTATTCTTCCTTCTCTTTTACTTTTGTCTGTTTTTATTTGCTGTCTTTAAAAAATCTTAAATGGATAGCTTGATAATTTTAGCCTTTTAAAAATTATATTTAAAGCTATAATTTTCATCTAAGTATGATTTTAGTTGCAACCAACAATCCTTGCTATGACTTGTTTTCATTTTCATTTGGTTCAAATATTTTTAAATTTGCATTATAATTTTTCCTTTGACATGTGCTACTTATAAGTAAACTAATTTCTAAATGATTGGACATCTACTGCTACCTTTCTGTGGTGACTTCTACTTTAATTCCACTGTATCAAAAGAGTATAGTCCACATATTTCCATTTTCAAATTCTATTTGAAATTGTTGAGAGTTTATGGACCAGGTAATAATTAATTTTTATAAATATTCCACGTATCCTTGAAAAATACATATTCTGCATTTGTTGGAGTAGAGCTCTCTATCTTTACAAGGCCAGGTTTCTTAATTGTGTAGCCCAAATTTCCTGTTTTTTCCCTGCTTGTTATATTCTGACATGGGCATATTAGAGATGTTCCCTGTGATAGCTGCCTTTTGTTTTGTTTTGTTTTTGTTTTTTGTTTCTTGTTTTGAGGCAGAGTCTTGCCCTATTGCCCAGGCTGGAGTGCAATGGTGTGATCTAGGCTCACTGCAACCTCTGACTCCCAGGTTCAAGTGATTCTCCTGTCTCAGCCTCCCAAGTAGCTGGGATGACAGGTGCCCACCGCCACACCTGGCTAATTTTTTTGTATTTTTAGTAGAAACAGGGTTTCACCATGTTGGCCAGGCTGGTCTCAAACTCCTGACCTCGTAATCCATCTACCTCGGCCTCCCCAAGTACTGGGATTACAGGCGTCAGCCACCGCACCTGACCCGATAGTTGGCTATTTAACCTTTAGTTTTATTCATTTTGCTTTAAATGTTTGAAATCAAACAATTTTTATAGATAGAAATTTTTAATTATTTTCCAGGTGAATTAATTCTTTTATTGTTGTAGAGTATTTCTTTCTATATTTAGTAATTTTTGCCTCAATGTCTAGTTTGATACTTGGACAAATTTACTACTTTTTGATACTGTTTTCAACCTTTTTAACTGTGAATATATGTGTGTGCATGTGTGTGTATGTTTAAATAACATGATAAATTATTATAACTGCTTTATGCAGTTAGTATTTGTTTACATTTATGCACATAGTTATCCTATTTTGCTCTTTATCTGTTCCTGAATTTTTGAGCTTCCTGCTGGGATAAATTTCCTTCTATCTGATAATACTTATCATAGACTCGTTTAATGCAAGAGTATTCTATACGATTTCTATTGATTTGGTTTGTTTGAGAGTTTTCATCTTAACCTCATTTTTAAATGATATTTTGCTGGGTGTAGAATTTTAGACTGACAACTGTTTTCTTTCAGCACTATTAAAATATAGTTTTATGTCTTCTGTCTTCTATTTGTCTTGAGAGGTCAACTATTAGTCTTGTTTTGCAGTTTTTGAAGATAATCTGTCCTTTCTTATGCAAACTTTTCAATATTCCTCTTTGTCACTTATTTTCAACAATTTTATTATTATATGTTTGTAGCAGGCCAAATATCATCTCTCCCAATATTTATGTCTACCAAGAACTACAGCGTGTGGCCTTACATGGACATGGGATGTTTGCAAACGTAATTAGATAAGGATCAAGATGCGATCATACTGGATCTGGTTAGGTCCTACATCTAACCTGTTTGTACTGATGAGAGACAGAAGAAGGGCTGGACGCGATGGCTTACGCCTGTAATCCCAGCACTTTGGGAGGCTGCGGTGGGTGGATCATGAGGTCAGAAGATCGAGACCATCCTGGCCAACATGGTGAAATCCCGTCTCTACCAAAAATAAAATTAATTTGGTGTGGTGGTGCATGCCTGTAATTCCAGCTACTTGGGAGGCTGAGGCATGAGAATTACTTGAACACAGGAGGTGGAGTTTGCAGTGAGCCGAGATAGCACCAATGCACTCCAGCCTGGCGACAGAGTGACACTCAGTCTCAAAAAAAAAAAAAAAAAAAAAAAAGAGAGAGAGAGACAGAAGAAGCCCATATGAAGACAGAGCAGAGGCTGTCATGATGCAGCCACAAGCCAAAGAGCATCATGTAAACAGGAGATGCTAGAAACCAAGAAATGGCAAGGAAGGATTCCTCCCTAGAAGCTTCAGAGGGAACGTGACCCTACTAATACTCTGATTTAAGAACTTCTGGCCTCCAGAACTGTAAAAGAATACATTTCTATTGTTTTCAGCTGCTAAGTTTGTGGTAATTTTTTAAATGACTGCCCTGGGAAAATAATACAATGGTTAAGTGTGTTTTCTTATGTGTGTGTCTTGCGCTAGATGGAGTATGTGGTACTTCCTCAAAGTGTGGTTTAATGACTTGTAAGATTAGGGACATTCTTAGCCATTTCCTTCAAATAATACTTCTGACCCATTATCTTTGTTCTCAACCTGGGACTTCAGTTACAAATAAATTAGACATTTTTATTACATCTACATATGTCTCAAACACTCTTTGTATTTTTGTATCATTCATGTTCTCTGTGTTTCTTTCTAGTGATTTTAATCTTATCAATCTTTCAGCCTACCAAATGTCCTTCAATTATGTCTAATCTTCTATCAAAACTATCCATGAGGTGGATTAAAGACTTAAATGTAAGACCTAACACTATAAAAACCCTAGAAGAAAACCTAGGCAATACAATTCAGGACATAGGCATGGGCAAAGACTTCATGACTAAAACACCAAAAGCAATGGCAACAGAAGCCAAAATGGACAAATGGGGCCTAATTAAACTAAAGAGCTTCTGCGCAGCAAAAGTAACTATCATCAGAGTGAACAGGCAACCTACAGAATGGGAGAAAATTTTTGCAATCTATCCATCTGACAAAGGGCTAATATCCAGGATCTATGAAGAACTTAAACAAATTTACAAGAAAAAAACCCATCAAAAAGTGGGCAAAGGACATGAACAGACACTTCTCAAAAGAAGACATTTATGCAACCAACAGACACATGAAAAAACGCTCATCATCACTGGTCATTAGAGAAATGCAAATCAAAACCACAATGAGATACCATCTCACGCCTGTTAGAATGACGATCATTAAAAAGTCAGGAAACAACAGATGCTGGAGAGGATGTGGAGAAATAGGAACGCTTTTACATTGTTGGTGGGAGTGTAAGTTAGTTCAACCATTGTGGAAGACAGTGTGGTGATTCCTCAAGGATCTAGAACTAGAAATACCATTTGATCCAGCCATCTCATTACTGGGTGTATACGCAAAGGGATTATAAATCATGCTACTGTAAAGACACATGCACATGTATGTTTATTGTAGCACTACTCACAATAGCAATGACTTGGAACCAACCCAAATCTCCATCAATGATAGACTGGATAAAGAAAATGTGGCAAATATACACCATGGAATACTATGCAGCCATAGAAAACAATGAGTTCATGTCCTTTGCATGGACATGGATAAAGCTGGAAACCATTATTCTCAGCAAACTACCACAAGGACAGAAAACCAAACACTGCATGTTCTCACTCATATGTGGGAGCTGAACAATAAAAACACACGGACACAGGGTGGGGAACATCACACACCAGGGACTGTTCGAGGTGGGGGGCTGGGGGAGGGATAGCATTAGGAGAAATACCTAATGTAAATGATGAGTTGACAGGTGCAACAAACCAACATGGCACATGTATACCTATCTAACAAACCTCCACATTCTGCACATGCACCCTAGAACTTAAAGTATAATAAAAATAAATAAATAAATAAAAACATCAAAAAAAGGAGAAAAGCAATAATCCTTTCTTTAAAGCAAGTATCAATTTATAATAAATATATTAAACAAAACCAAAAAAGAAGAGAAAAAAATCAACAACAACAACAAACTATTCATGAGGCTGAGTGCAGTGGCTCACGCCTGTTATCCCACCACTTTAAGAGACCAAGGCAGGTGGATCACCTGAGATTAGGAGTTCAAGACAAACATGGTGAAATCCCGTCTCTACTAAAAATACAAAAATTAGCTGGGCGTGGTGGTGGGCGCCTGTAATTCAAGTTACTTGGGAGGCTGAGGTAAGAGAATCGCTTGAACCCAGGAGGCAGAGGTTGCAGTGCACTGAGAGCACACCACTGCACTCCAGCCTGGGCAACAGAGTGAGACTCTGTCTCAAAAAACAAACAAACAAAAAACAAACAAACAAACAAAAAACCCTATGAGTTTTATTTTCAGGTTTTATATTTTTCAGTGTTGAGTTACATTTACACTCTTTTTATAGCTTTTATACCTTTTAGTACCCTACCAAAATTAATCAGATTTTAATTTCTTGAGTCTATTAAGACAAATTATTTCAAATTTGTGTGATACCGCTTTTTACTGGATTACCTGTGGATGTGATTATGTATCGCGTTGTTTCCATTGGTTTTCAGTAACATGATCTCATACGCCTTGTATTTTTAATTGAGTGCTGGACATGGTAGAAAAAAAGAAGTAGAGATAATCTGAAGCTTTGGATGATGTTATCTTTCTTCAGAAAGCAGTGTTTGCTTATAGTTGCCTGTTACTCCATGGGTACCTGTAGTTCTAGTAAATTTTAATTCAATCAATAATTGGGGGTATTCAAAACTGGGTCTTAGCTTTGGTCTATTGGATTTCCAGATCAGTCTATCTTCAAACATCCACCTGGTTGGGTTGATCAAAACCACTCCTTACTGGTGGCTCTGAAATCCGTTATTTCTCCTTATAGTTTCATGAGTTTTTTGAAACCTATTCTCAGCTTCGTAGTCTCTTACTATGTGCTCCAGACTTAGTAGAACCATCAGGAGGAAAAGCAGCCTCAATTGCCGGGTTTACTTCTCTGAGTTATCTTTTCTCTGACTTGATGTATTCAAATATATGCTTGGATATTTTGTCCTGGCTTTACAGCTTCTCGAGCCACGTAGCCTGCCAGTGATTGAAATGAAACTCTCCCTTTTCATTTTCACACAAAACAGTCTTTGTTTCCATATCCTATGTAGCTAAGGGATTCACTTTGCATTGTCAGAAATTAATATGTGCTAGTAACGAAAAAAAAAAAGCTAAACATTTCAGACTTCGCTCTTTAGCATCACTAAAGCTCTGACAGTCCAGGTTTTTCCTTATTCCATCCTTGTCCATCTAAGTGGAAGAAAGAAATGTAGAGCTTTATTTTTTCCATTAATATGAATTGTGTCACCCACTCATGAAGCAGCAAAAACTGCAGTGTGTTGTTTTTCTTGCTAATAGAGTAACAATTTATTTTTCCTCCTGCTAGATTAGTGGTAAATTCATCAAGAGCAAGGATGATATCTTAATGTTTCATTTTACATATTAGCCATCCAGTAATTACTTGTTGAGTGAATGCATAAATGAAATAAAAACTGAGCGAGTAATACACGCCGAGAGTAGCTTTAAAATAGTGTTTCAATGAGTACTACAGTACAAGGGGTTGGAGGTTAATTAATTGTCTTTGAAATGCTACCATGAAGAGCAAACATTTTTCTTTTTGTTGTGAAATAAAAGATCAGGAAAAGATTAGATAATCTGATAGCTAGAAAATTGTTTTTTGTTGGGCACTACGTTGGATGAGTGATATTGACAGGAAAGATTGTTTCCTCATCTTTGACTCAATGAAAAATAATTACATTCATTTAAAAAGTATGTTAAGTATTTACTTATTTCCACATCCTAAATGCAGAAGCCATACTGTTAAAGAAGCATTTTCTTCACGTTTTGGGTAAGTTGAGATATAACTTCATGTAAATACAAATTTCGTTGAACAATATCATAGTGCTTGTACCTCAGTAATAAGTAGGAATATAACACTTTCTAAACTTATGAGAATAATACATGTGAAAGTACATGCATGAAAAGAACAAATCTAAGACATTAGTCTGAACAGAATTCACTTTACTAATACCTTATATATAGGTTGCTAGGCACACTCTACAGCCATCAAATAAAATAAAATTATTTCAGACCTACTCACAACTCAATTATTTGTTATTTTAAAGTCTTCAAATTAGAATTTGGATGCGTTGACAGCCTTGGGGTAAACTTATGGGGTTCTATCATTTCTTAAAGAACAGAAGAATATTCTAAAACATGACAGCATTCAAATGACACAGTACCCCACTTAAGCTTAGGCTTGGGTATGGTAAGTCAGTCATTCAAGTTTGATTTATGGTAAGTATGTCTCCTCACACACCCTAATTGTCTTATATTGTGTTTCAGCTTCCTTTCCACTGCAATATGCAAGTTGAAGTTTATTAAGTGGCAGGATAAATGCAAGGAGAGAAAAAGCAACACATGTATTACATAGTATGGTGTGATGGAGAGATGACCTGAGATTATCCCCAGGATTCCTGCCAACTTAGATGTACTACGTGAAGCTAAGTACAAGTCTTTGGGTATTAGCTACCCAAATTAAAATGGGAGATAAACTAGATGATTTTAATATCCTTCCCAGTTTTACTATACTAATATCCAAATCTGTTATTCACAGTAAAATCCCTTCCCCAAATATGTGTCATCGACACTCTACATGTCAAATTTTTTTCCTGTAAGCTGTACAATAATTCATATTCTCCAAATTTTATAAATATAAAGAGAAAATATCTCATTTGTTGATATTATTTGGGCTACTTTTATTCTCATGAGTAAGAAAACAAATGAATAGAGAATTTTCTCTAAATCTTTTTGTCCATATTCACTTAACTTCAATTATCAATAAAAACACCAAAGCTATACATAATGTTTCTGGATATTCTCAATTATTTCCATAAAAATAAGATTTGAGTAATTACAATGATCTTTTGAGCATCACCTTATGGAGACTAGAATAGTAGGAAGTATTATATAAAGTAGGAACCTACTCAAGTAGTCTATTTGATTTAAAAGTGTACAAATTATGCTTCTGTTTCAGCCAAATCACTTTCATTTGTTTATGGACCATGCATTTTCACAGACTAATTTTGTACACAGCCACCAACTGATAGAAGATAAAAATAATCTGGAAGCATATAAAAAGCCATGTGAAGCTGGCTTTGATTTTTTTTCTTAATTTCATTAGAAATTATTTTATACTGTGGTATTAAATTTTTTAGGTGGCAAAATTTACTCAAAAACATTTAAAAAATTCTAAGATCTTTTATAGAAAAATGTTAAAGGAACTTTTGTGTTTATATTTGTATAGATCAGGACAAAAGTTCGTAGGACTGGATGAGAAAACTTCCAGCTCTTTTCTATGTGACCAAAATTCTGTTGTTTTATTTTTGAGTGGCTGTAAAGTACTTGATGACACAGTTACTGCTTCATCTCTCAAAGCAAGCAAATGCAGTGTTGGATGTTATTTTTCTAATTTGTTTAGCCTCTGAGTCTTCCCTTCAAAGAAAACCATATATAAACAGTACCTTATCACCCAGCTAAGGATGGAACTGCCCCAGTTGGCACTGCAGGGTTGTAAGCTGAGTATGGTCTAAAAATCACTGGCGTAGTTGAAGGACCCTTCTTTAGAATCTGGCAGATGGGGTAGTTTAATACCAGATTTGTCACTTTGCAGTAGTGTGATCTTGAAGAAATTATTTATCTCCTCTGACCTTTAATGTCTTTGTACAAAATTGTCTTCAAAAGGGGCTGCTGACAATATCTACTATCTCTTTATACATATGCTGCTCATCCTATCCAGAGGTAGAGTCTGTTTCTCCCTACTTTAAATCTGTACCAGTTTTGTGACTTGTTATGGTTTATGGAATATAGCAGAACAGATGTAGTGCCAGTTCTGGAACTAGGTCATAAGAGTTTAGGTGGTGTTTGTTATTATGCTCATGGAGTTATGGGTCACTGTGTAAGAAGTCCAATTATCCTGATGGAGATAGAGGCCCATCCTTCCCCCATTAGTTCCAGTCATCCCATTTGAGGCACCAGACAAATGAATGAAGCCATCTGGGGTGCAGCCATATGAGTGAACTCTGTCTTCACCCAGTGGAGCACAAGACCCACTGGGCTGAGCCCAGCCAATTCACAGTATTATGATAACTAATAAATCATTACTGTTTAAGGTTTCAAAGTTTTGGGGTGGTTTATTATACACCAATAGATAAAGAAAGCATTCTTCATCTGTGAACTTGAGATAATATAATTAGTTGCTAGTGTTATAAGACTTCGAAATTTTATACATAACATAGCACCAATGTAGGTGCTTAATTCTTATTCTTTCTCCCCTTTTCCTACCTTCAATTACTCTTACACACTTGGAGAAAGAGGAAAACTTAAAATACACTGGTTCCTTCCAAAGCATGCCTCTCTTATTATTTGCTAATCATGACAAGTGTTATTAGTTCGTTCTGACACTGCTATAAAGAAATGTCTGAGACTAGGTAATTCATGAAGGAGAGAGGTTTAGTTGACTCACATTTCTTCAGGCTGTACAGGAAGCATGGCTGAGAGGCCTCAGGAAACTTACAATGATGGCAGAAGGCTAAGGGAAAGCACGCATGTCTTACCAAGACAGAGCAGGAAACAGAGAGTGAAGGAGGAAGGGCTACACACTTTTAAACAAACAGATCTCCCGAGAACTCACTCACTATCAGGAGAGCAGCAAGGGGGAAATCTACCCCCATGATCCAATTACCTCCCACTAGGTCCCTCTCCCAACATTGGGAATTACAATTCGACATGAGATACAGGTGGGGACTCACAGCCAAACCGTATCAACAAGTCTCAGCTGTGGGATAACAAGTGCTCCTCATTAGACATTGTCTTTTAATCAGAGAAATGCAAATCAAAATCACAATGAGATACCATCTCAAAAACTTAGAATGGCTATTATTAAAAAGTCAAATAACAACAGGTGCTGTCAAAGTTGTGGAGAAAAGTGAATGTTGATACACTGTTGGTGAGAATGTAAATTAGTTCAGCCACTTATGCAGGTTTCTCACAGAATTTAAAACAGAGCTAACATTCGACCCAATGCTCAGTCAAGCCAGCATTCAACCTTGAGCAAAGATTTCTTCTTTCCCCAAGTGTATATGTGTTCTCCCTCTCATCAAACATCATCCCATATATGTCAACATCTTAGGCATTGGGATTTAGAGAGTATGGGAAAAGAGTAATTGAAGGGAGGAAAAGGGGAGAAAGAATAAGAAAGAAGTACCTACATCAGTGCTATATTATGTATAACATTTCAGAGTGTTGTAATAACAGAAATACATTCTTCTGGGTATATATCCAGAGGAAAATGAATCAATACAGCAAAAAAAAAAAAAAAAAAAAAAAAAAAAGGACATGCACTTGCATGTTTACCACAACAGTATTCACAATAGCAAAGACCTGAGATCAACCTAGGTGCCCACCAGCAGTGGACTGGATAAAGAAAACGTATTACATATACACCACCAAATACTATGCAGCCATAAAAAACAAAATCATGTCCCTTGCAGCGACATGGATGCAGTTGTGTGTGTGTGGGGGGAGGCATTATTCTAAGTGAATTAGTGCAGAAACAGAAAACCAAATATCACATGTTCTCACCTATAAGTGGTAAGTAAACATTGGATACTCATGGACATACTAGACACCAGGGGCTGCTAATGGAAGGAAGGAAGAAGAAGGACATGGGTTGGAAAACTAATTCTTGGGTACTACGGACAGTACCTGGGTGACGGGATCAGTCGGACCCTAAACCACAATCTCACGCAATATACCCATGTAACAAACCTGCACAGGTACCCCATGAATCTAAAATAAAAGTTGAGATTATGAAAAGAAAGTATTTGAAAGGTACAATAATTAATACCCTTCTTTACCACATTTGTTCTGAGCCACATGAAAAATTAAAGATGTGTGTGAGGACAGGCATGAAGATATTACCGCAATTACTGGTTGAGGCTATTTGGAGGTTTTAACTTGGTATAGAACTCTAGACATTTCCAAACGCTGAATCCCTGTAACGCTATTACACCTGTAGTCCCAGGCATTACTAGTCTGGTAGTGCCTTCATCTGCTGCAGAAAACAGCCTGGCAAAGTGGGATGGAGCACTACTCCTGGAACTCAGGGTGTCAAGTGGCAGAGAGGGGCAAGGAACTACCCTCATAGCTTTCTTTGCACATGGATGGGAGGAAATGCCAGGAGTGGTGAAGAAACATTCCTCTTTAACATCAAGTTCTGTCCTGCTCCAGATTTCCAAATCTACAACTGTGGAGTATGATATGGACATTGTAATGCTTGTGAATTCTTTTTCACTCTCTGCTTGTTTATGTCCTTCCATAACCCCCCCGCTATACTTATGCAATGACTAAGTACGAATACTTATTTTTAAAAATTCCTTTTTCTGGGGTAATTACCTAGCAAATGGCTCTGCTATGGTATAATTTTTAGAAAAATAGACCTTCATTACAAATAATTATTAAAAAAACAACTTTGTCCTCAAAAATGTATGTTACCAAAATGCTCTCGCAAGCCATTTGAATAGCCTCTCTATTGCTTAGCTTGCAGGATTTGCTCTTACACACTAAAACATCAATGACATACAGTAAATTTCCACTCATTTTCAACCCTTTCTAGTGAGTAATAATGTATTTGCTCTATGATTTTAATTGCAAATTGTGCCCTTAGAACTCCTCAGTAAATATTTTCTTAGTAAAGTACTGCAAGCACATATGCATCTATTATGCCAGTCAGTAAAATATTTGCATTTAAGTAATGTTACATGAGATCAAAGCAAGAAAATTTCCACGTTGAAATTTTCATCTGTTCTCACCATTATTCTGGGAAGACAAGTTATACAAGAAGTCTCCATAATTTAACTCAATTTAGCTCTTCTAAGAAAAAGAACCTGTTCCAGATGTGATATATAACTGGATGCCTAGACATTTTGGTTTGCCCAGGACAGGACTGGTTTATGCCAGTTGTCTTGGCATAATTAGTGATAGTGCTTTCTTTCATTCATAAACGAGTCTAGGGCTTCGACAGTAAATTACACAGTTATTCTATATACAACTCTAGTATTCGATCAAGATTAACTACAGACCATATATAAGATCTAGGCTCTCAAATTATGAGATCTCAGGATTACATCATAGTACATTTATCTAACACTACATGTTTCCGTTACAAGTACAAAGAAAAAAAAAATAAAAACCCTTTACAATGGCACCCTGAAGTCTATTTTCAAGCCATCCAATGTAATAATGACATTTTGGGAAATAACTGCAAGGTAGGATTCTAAATGCTTCTGATGCTTGACTATTTGACCACCAGGATGTAGTCAAAGAGGCAAACATTTACCAGTATGATGACATGATGACAGAGAGAATGTGGAACATATGGTATTAAGAACAGAACTAGGTGTTGCAATAATTTATATCTTGAAACTATGGTTTATTAATATTGATTAATATCCCACCTCTACAAAAAAATAGAAAAATTAGCACGGCACGATGGTGTGTTCCTGTAGTCCCAGCTACTCAGGAGGCTGAGGTGGGAGGATCACTTGAGCCCAGGAGGTGGAGCTTGCAATGAGTCGTGATCACATCCACACACTCTAGCCTGGGCAATAGATGAGACTGTGTCTCAAAAAAATAAATAAATAGAAGAAAGGTAATTCCTAATGAGATGATATTTGGAAATTGTACCTTTGGGAGCGAATTGGATTATGAGGGTGGCAACTTTATAAATGGGATTAATGTCCTTATAAAAAGAGGCCAGAAGACTAGCTTACTCTTTCTGCCATGTGCGGATACATTGACAAGATGGCCATCTATCTACAACCTGGAAGAAAGACCTTATCAAAATCTCACTACACTGGCACCTGGATCACAGGCTTCCAGCTTCCAGAACTGTGAGAAATAAATATATGTTATTTATAAGTCGCTCGGTGTATGGTACTTTGTTATAGCAGCCCAAACTGCTTAAGATACTAATGTGGGTTTGTCTACATTTTCAAGGAAGAGAAAATAAATGTCTTGGTTTTCCAGAGGACACAGCTAGAGAAAGTGTACCTACAGGGATGAATTTTGTATCTGAGGAATGACTGAATAACTTGAGCTCATATGACAGGCAGTGTCTTCTACTTAATATTTGCCAGAAAATGTAATCTGTAAATAGGATTAGATAAATAATGAATTTTAGAAGTAAAAACACACCAAAAACGTTTTCTTTAAAAAAGGAAAACCCTTATTCTTAGATTAGACTGACTTTATAAACAATTTTCTCTTAAGTTATTGGAGGAAGCCTCTGATTATAAGGGCAACAAGTAGTTTAATAGATGTTGATGTCTAAGATGAATTGGCTTAATAATTGGTGTTGAGGTGCTGCCATCACCATTTTGTATTTTAACATAACATACTCTTTTTAGTGGCTTGGCCATTGGGTTCAAAATAGTTTGACAATCAGTGAACAATTGAGGAAATGTTTTCTCTATGTCTTTGCATTGTTGTAAAACGAAAACAAAAACAGACAGCACTTGGGGAAATTGCCATGTATTCAACTGCATTGCCCCACCATTCATATGTTGAATTGCCCCACTTAATGGTTTTGGCAGATGGAGCCTTAGAAACGTAATTAGGTTTAGATGAAGTTGTGAGACTGGGGCCCTCATAATGGGACTAGTGTCTGGATGAGAAGAGACACCAGAGCTTTCTCTCTCTCTCTCTCTTTCTCTCTCACTCTGTCTCTGTCATGTAAGAGCACATCAGGAATGAGGCCATCTGCAGATCAGGAAGAGATGCCTCACCAGAAACTGACCATGTTGGCACACCGATCTCACACATCCAGTCTTCAAGACTGTGAGAAAGTAAATTTTCCTTGTTTAAACCACTCAGGCTATGGTGTATTTTTATGGTGCCCCAAGCAGACTAAGACAGAAACAAAGGAAATCAACCACAGTCCTTTTCATTTTTTTGAATAAATTATTTTTGCCTAAATTAAGAAAATACTAAAGATAGCAGCCCTTCTTAACATTTTATCTTCACTAGATACATGCATCTTTGAAGAAGTCATCCTAATTACATTACAAGAGAGTGAAAGAAGCTATTTTTATATTACTCCAGTTAATTTTTTTCAGCTTTATATCTACAGTGAAAACACTAAAGAATTAAACATATTTTATGAATGATAGAAAAATAAGCTCAAGCTTAAAAAAAAAAAATCCATGTTTAGATATTTGGATGCTGAAGAAAGGATTTATTATTGTGTTGAAGGTTAAACCAGATGACCTTTCTAAACCTTTCCAGTTCTAAATTCTGCAATTGAAGAAATTGTCACTGTGTTTAACTGTTTGGTAGGATCCAATTAGCCATCCTGTCAGGACCTTTGTGAACCCAGCAAACATTATGCAAACCTGTAATGAGAGTTAACAAGGAGTCGGGTAACTCCTTTATCTGGCATGAGGAAATTCATTTAATAACACTAGGGCAATGCAATTGCCTTAATTGCCTGAGCAATGTCATTTAAAGTTAACCAAGTGCATATGAACATATAAAGAACTGCACAGAAAATAACGACGAAGTATATTCTAGACTTACATTATTCATGGAAGACTAAATTTAGACCATCAATTTCATGAATTTATTGCTAAGTTTCCAGGATAACTAAGTGTCAAGAAATAAAATGAAAATAATTATACCTTTAGTCAAATATGATTCTAGAATCTCTATTTTATGCAATCTATAGACTATTCTTGAAATACGTAATTATGTGCATGTACATATAAAGCTCTTTTTAAATTACTCTTGCATACACATATTTAATTTTGTTTACATAACACATGCATAAATTAGTAATCAATTTCTAAAAAATGATAAGTGTATGAGTTGACTTAGACAAAGCATGTTGAATTTAGCATAGTGAAACAATACTTGTCAAAAATGTGATAATCTATTAAAAGGAAATGTAAAATGAAATCTTTGTCATACAGAAGCTTAAATTTCATTTGAAATAAAGATCAAATATAAAAATATATTTTTAAAAGCAACCCATGGTATTAGAGATCTTTTACTCTTTAAGCTATTATAATTATTGATATTATTAGTATTTGCCACACAGTGAATAGGAAGGAGCTTTAGGGTACCATTTTGCTAGCTAAGTTTGATTAGATGATGGTCCTGCCTGTTATGGTGATGAGGTAGGAGGAGGTCAAAGACCCAAAAGATTAGTGAAGACAGATTTATCAGGAAGGTGCTTATGGACAAGGTTGCCTTGGATCTGGACCTCAAATAGTGTGTAGAATTTGGACAATCAGATAAAAATTTAGAAATTCTACTGATGCAGGACAGATAAGCCACCAAACTGGGGCTTAGTCCAAGAGGGTTCTTGGCTTTGCTCAGGAAAGAATTCAAAGGCGAGCTGGTGTGGTGTTAAACAGCAACTTATATTGAAGTGGCAGTGTGCAGCAGAGGCAGAGCAGGGGTGGTGGAGCAGGGCTACCCCGTAGACAGTGTGCCCAGAGTAGCAGCTGAGAGGTAGGTCTGTAGTCATATTTATAGCCACTTTTAATTATATGCATATTAAAGGGTAGAATCTGCAGAAATTTCTAGGATGACAGTGGTAACTTTCTATCTGTTGAGTTGTTGCCATGGAAAGAGGTAGTGACTTTCAGGTACTGCCATGGCAATAATAAAATGACATGGCACACTGGTGACCATGTCTTATGGGGAGGTGCTTCCGCCCTGACCTGTTTTAGCAAGTCCTCAATTTGGTCGAGTGTCTAAGCCCTGCCTCCAGAGTTGAATTCCGGCTTTTTCCTCACTATCACTCGGAATAAATTAAAAACAAGAGTTTTCATGCTTGTATTTTTCGAAGTAGAAATGGCATGATTTCTTTTCTGATTATAGAAGAAAAGATCATATGAGAAACATAATGAGTGGTTAGACTGTGAGTGGGCGTATATGTGGGAAGGAGAAACAGAACTTTTCCTTTTTTGACCATGTATTCATGAACACTGTATTGATGGTTATCAAATGATTATTGGCTAACTGGAAAACTATGAATAGGAAAATATTTTTGTAATTCAATCATATTTTTCTTCTCTAACATATACAGACTTGTATTATATACAGTCAGGACCCATAGCTCAGAACTCAGCATAATTATCCAGGACTCAAAAATGTTTAAGGTTCCTGTCTCAAAAAAGGCCTCACTAGGGAACACAGATTTATAGTCAACAACTCTGAATGGATGAATAAGAGTCATATGAAATTTTCTGGAAGTGTCCCTTTCTACTGCTGGGTTCAGCTTCTTATACGTGCATCTTAAATTCAAGAAGTTGGAGTCCTGCCCACGGCCTTATGTGACTAGATGTGGGCAACGCTTGACCTGGGCCACGAGTACCTGATAAATTCTGGAATTTATCAATGTAGCATATGATTGCAAAATGCGGTACATAACATTTTAGGCACAAAGTTGTCATCCAGGCTAATTTATCCTTATCTGAGTCCATATTTCAGCTCAGTGTCACTGTATTAGAACAGAGGACACTTTCTTCTGACGTCTCTGGGAATCATGTAACACACTATTAGAGTAGCTGTAAAGAAGCCTTCTAAAATAAACACAGAAAATCATTAGTAATAATTTGGTATATGTTTTTCTACTTTTTTCTCCATATCTGCATATATGCTCACACCTACCTACTCAAATATAGATAGAAACAAAGAGGATCAAACTACATATGCTGTTTTCTAAATAGCTTTAAATCATCTTAATATAGCAAGGGCATATTTCCATGTAAAAAATATAGAGAACTTCATCACTATTTCAAATGTAATTTCTAACTTCATCTCTTTCTCTTCATCATACCGGCCTGGTAAAACCCCGACATTGGCTTAAGGCATAATCACCTGCTCTGCACATGCAGAATGTGTTCAGAGGGAATATCACATGGACTGGGTTTGCTTTTAATGTATTGCTACAAACCTTTGCTGAGCACTCAGCACTGCTTTGGCAAGCCTAACTATTTTCTTAGTTAATTTGGTCTTCTGCTTTGTTAAGTCAACTATTTTTCATTGTATCCTCTCTCCAATTTCTGTTTTCGAGAAAAGAGCGCCTTTTTTCTTCTGCCACAAATGTCCAGTCTAATAGTAGTTAGGACTCCTCTGTTTCCCCATCAATCAAAATAAATTGTCCTTGCTCATCATTATGGCCTAAGTCTTCACTTGAACACTGAAACTCATGCTCTGATTTCTGTTAAAGGTTTTATTTCTACAATTACCTTTTTTTTTCTCTCTGGCATCATCAATTTGTTTTCTTACCTAATAGATCATTTCCATCAACATGCAAACATCATAAAATATTTTCAGTCTTACGGAAACGTCCCTTCTTTTAATTACAGCTTGTTCTTCAGTGACCACCATTTCTCTGCTCCTTTTTCTAATAAAATCTCTTGAAAAAAAGTTGTCTGTATAATCTGTTCCCTATCTTCAAAGTTTTTATTTTTCTTGAACCCACTCAGATTCAGCTTTTCATTACACATGTCTGGGTCATGTGAAGAAGCATTTCACAGGATGCTTGCTAGGCCTATTTCCCCTTTCTGTCCTTTAAATGTTGGCCTGCTCAAAGGTTTCACTTTTCTACCATGGATTTTCTTATCTTCACTTATTCTTTAGGCAATTTCACCCATTCCCAAGGCTTTATATACCACATACACACAAAAGTTTCTTTGCAAACTTCTTCCCTGAACTGCAGATTCATCTATCCATATAGATAATATGTCCCACTGCCACTTGACAGGTCTCTTTGGATATTTCAGAAGCAACTTAAAATCAACATGTTTAAAAAGGAACTTTTATATGGTCCCTTACCTTGCCACAATCTTCTAACTATTTTCTGAAGACAATGATCATTGGTCACCATCTAGTTTCTATTAACCCTTTTTCTATCCTTGCAGAATCTTGATTCTGTTCAGGCTGGCAGTGTGCCCAGTTAAAATTCTCATCTGCTCCAGACTGTGTCATATTGGCAACCGTACTCTCATGAAAAGGACGGGAGGAAATCCCTTTTATTCTGTTCTCTCGAAGAATGTGCATAGCATAGCTATCAACTACTCATTGCAAGTTTGGTAAAACTCACCCATAAAACTGACTGTACTTCATTGTGTGTGTATATGTGTATGTGTGTGTGCATGTGTTAGAAAGTTAAATTGGATTCAATTTAAAGGAGAAAATATGATATATGTATATATACTTACATTTGAATGGAAACTATTAATTATGAATGCCTAACATATAACAAAAAGATTTCTCAGTTTATTTGGGCAGAGTGGCTAAATTGGCCACAAAGGGTATACAAATATTTTGAATATACACGTAAATGGTATAATGAGCACATTGCCTGGTATACAGTAAACACTCAATAAATCCTGAAAACTATTAATGTGATTTACCAAAGAAATTGTGTGCTAAAGAGACTATTGAGAATCTTATTCTAGCTTTTGAAAATGATAGGCAACTTAATAAAATCGAGATTCATAAACTCAAGTTTTTGTTGAGCTTTTAATCCTTAGCATATTATTATTCTTTTTATATGTCTTGCTTATGAATTTTTTATTATATGAATAAGTTGTGCAATCCTTAACAATCACTGTAGTAAGTTTTGAATAATACTGGTTTCTGTTTACAACTGGATTTGTAAGTTAAATGTATTCAATTTATCTCATCTTGTTTGATGCTGTTCCAAGTATTCAAACAATTATTCTAAGGTTAATCAACTTTAATAAACATAGTGAAACTAAAAGTTCTTCTAATTGATCTAATTCTAGATATAAACTTGTAACATTTCTTCTAACAATCACAAGTTTAAATTAGGTACTCAATTACACATTTTAAATGGAAATTACAAAGCCATCACTCTATTAGGCCATTTTCTCAAATAAAGTATCAAAACCACACAGCTTCCTATGTATAAAATATTAATACTATAGTTTTGATTCTCAGTTAATAGAAATTACTTTTGAGCAGAGATGTCTCCTCAGTGTGACAGCTAGAGGTGTAGACATCCAGGGTGATTGATCTCAACTCCCACTAAAGAATCATCATTTAGAGAGTTACCTTCTCAGAATGCTGGACAAAGCAGAAATACCCCAAATTTTGGTCATTTCACCAACTGGATTCTTACTGGTGACTAGTGAGATGTGTTCACAGACCCCAATGGAAATTTTTATATCAATGATTGTATAATGCTTTGAATTTGATTTACTCCAGGACCTTAAGGTTTCAGTAAAACAAGTTACCTAATTTTTTCCATTCCTTCCCAAGCTGGCTGTTTCCAATCCAGTCGAACATTGGATTGGATTTTGCGTCTGCCTGTTAAGCTATATAAAAGTCATCCATGTAATTCTAATAAGCAATTGGTCTGATATAAACCTAAATTATTATTTTTTGGATATCATGTTTTAGGACCATGTATTCTCATGGACTTTAACATGATGCATGATTGAAATTTGGATCCCTCTCATGGTTATAACTTCTGAAGTTTTTTGTTGAAGATTAACCTGAAGAGTTAAATGTTGTAACTGCTTACATGCAATGTACTTGTTCAGGAGATTAAATAAAGTGAAATATTTAGAATAATACAGCTCTTGCACAACTGTACGCTGATTAGCGATACTTGATATGTTGTGTCAACTTTAGGAAGGACTTCAACACAATAAAGCTTGTAGAGGAGGTCTTTCAGAAAGTTGAGGAGGCTTTGAATGAGAGAAACCTGAAAACACTTACACTGAAAGAAAAGAGACGTAGAGCCGAAATGGGAGCTGTCTTCAAATATGAGAACACCTGTTCTTCAGAAAAGCAAAAGGAACTGTCTACAATGCCTCAAGGGCAGAACTATGGCCCATGAGTGAAGCTGGCTTTGCAGCTGATAAATGGTCTCAACATGTAAAATAGTTGAAAACCTGAAAATAAAATAGGCTGCTTCCCAAGATAGTGAATTGAAGACATTTAAGTATAAGACTAGGAATTGAATTAGCGGGTGTCACACATTTATTCAAACTGAACATCTATGCTTCTGTGAAGTTTAAGACATGTAGATTATCTGGTACATATACTATTAATGAAAGAATATTGAGACCGATGGATGTTGGAATTTTCTTTATCCATATTCACATTAATAAGTTACTAACGTTATCACAGTGTAGTCTTGCTACTGTAATTTATTACAGCTCTCTAACACCGATGATTAAAATGAAAAGTCAAACCCTAAGTTCCCAGGTGCAGAGAGGAATGAGGACAGTGATGCGTGTATTGTTTAGAAGGATGACACTGTCAGAAAAGGCAGCTGTAGTTAGGTAGGTTGGTTATTTTTGTAAAGATGACTGAGTTGACTGATAACTAGAATATAGACAATTTTACCCATGCACAGAATAAGCCCACACAGTCATAGCGAAAAGCCTAATCAAACTTAACTAATCATGGTAAATTCAAATGGGAATATGGGTCAGATAGCAAATTCAAATAAGTATGAAGTTATAAAATTTAGAAGAAAAAAGATGCTAAACAAATATAATTCCGGGCATACCTTACAATGCACATATGTAACACAAAAACCTAGCAATCGTAAAATAGAGGGCAAAATACAATAGTGAATAAATCATGGTTAAGAAAACTAGCATGAGAGTTGGATACAATAAAACAGTAATACTGAATTTAAATGTAATGTGGTGACCTTTCTTATTATGCCTTGAATTTTACAATGAATATAGACCATGAAAAGCTTGCTATGGTGTGGATTTCATCCACATACAGTTTAGATTAACTTCTTATCTTCCCATTCTAATTTTCTCAGAGGCTACATTTTATAGTTCTGCGGTTGAGCTCCAAAAAGGTGATTAAAATTCAACTAATAAAAAAAAGAAGGAAATTGGGGTGATTTGGTCTGGAGAATGAAGGCTGGGGAATGACGTGATTCCTCTTAAGCAGATAATGGCAACTAGGCTATTTCTATTTCCTCACATTATAGAATAATAAGCGGAACTCTATAAATTTTCTCTATAATTTTTTTTAAATGACTTATACGCCTAACGTATTTTCAGATGTTGGGTGGTGTAAAGTTTATTAAAAGTCAAGGACTTATTAAATAGTCTCTCAATATATCTTCTATTTTTATAATATAGTTAGTTATCTTTTCACAAACCTTCTTTCATATAATATTGTATCTGTTTAGTTTTTCAAGATGTATTATTTTTGGTGAAGTTAGTTTCTTACTCACTTTACTTTAAAACTAAAGTTACCAATATTGAGGTTAAATTCTATTATTTTGCAAACGTTAATGTATTCCTTTCTGACTTCAGAATTATTCCTCTTGTTAAATTTTATGAACAGCTAAAGATTATTCCAAGTTATATCAAGTCAGTACGTTCAGAGAACAAGTTCTGGAATTTAAATGTTATGAAACTTGCCACTTACGATAATGCAGGTTTGTTGTTTTCTTTATATATGATTTAGAGAAAAATGACCTGAATAAAAAACAGCTATCTATATCTATACCTGTGTCTATATTTACACGGCTTCAAACTTTTTATATGAATATGTATTTTATATACATATTATATATATGTAAGAAAGCAGAATAATACAAAATGGATCTTTCCAATCATTTGTTCATGAAAAGTGTAAGTATTTGCAATCTCTTCATATTCCTTTAAAGTCAAAAATCAATGACAAGGAGATAGAAGAGTTTAGAACAGATAAAAATCCATTTTGAGTAATAGATATACAAAAGATGATTGAGTATTGCCTACTGAGTTAATGAGACCATTGAAGATAAAGGAGAGATACTTGGAAACAGTGCATTTCTTTAACATCCACGTGTTTTCTTATTTCAAGGAAAATAAATATCTTTTATGTTTAAAAGAAGATGATAGCATTTCGATAAAGTCAATGATAGTCTTTTGTGATATTGGAATGGCACGTAAATATCTTTAATAAAGGTCTGTGTGGATCGTATAGAGGCTTAAGGTTGAAAATAACACAAGCAACAGAGAAAAGCTCTTTCTAGGAGACTGCAGTTGAGGGAATCATTTTGTGTAAGTTACTCTCTTAAACTTAAGTGAGCTTAGATAAAGAAGGAAAAAAGTTTATACTGCTTTTATACATTCATATGAGTATGTATATTCATATGTATACATATGAGTACGCATGATCAATATACACTCCAATGTTAAAGTTGATGAAGTTTACGAACATCTGATATTACATTTAAAATAATCTTTTGAGTAAATTCACTTCAATAAAATACTTTTATAAGACAGAACATTAGCAATCTTAAGTTTTAAGCCTTGTTAATTTAATCTGTTAAATTCATAATTAAAAAACATTCAAAGAACAGATATTTGTTTTTCTTAATATTAGCCAGAAGCCAGATTCTTTACACAGTGAACACTGGTGCTAAAACTAGGTATTTGACAAGTAAAAGTCCAATGTAAATAGGAAATATTTATATCTTTTTAAAGTATTTTAATTATTCTCATATAAGTGAGCTTCTATCTATAATTATTCAGATTTTACAACACTTAGTTCTCATCTGTTAATGCTTTGATTTATTCTCTTATTTCCTCCCATAATTTATATTCTCATACTGAATGATTCTATTTACTAAAGTTCAAAAACAAGCAGAGCTAATCAGTGGTGTTACAAGTCAAGATAGTGATTATCTTTGGAGAGGAGGGGCAGCTATGATTGGGAAAAGCCTATAGATACAGCTTCTTAGACTTTGAAACATTCTTGTATAATTCTTCTTTAACTGGACCATACACAATTCTTGACATAGGTGGAGGTTACAATAATAGATTCATTTTGTATAATTAACTGAGTGATATAATCAAGACTCAACAAATATTATTTGAGAACCTACTACATACTACACATTAAACTAGACTTTGGTTATAAAATACCACACATGATAGACACTGTCCCTGTCATCAAGGGGTATACAATCTAGTGGAGAATATAGGCAACTAAACAAGTAATTACAACGTAGTGGGATCCATGTGAATGATAAATAATACATGGTATGGATTTTAGCAAAAAAACTTCCCGTATACTGTGTCATTTATGCTAAAACTTGAAAAATTGGAAGAGTTTTTTTTTCTGGAAAAGAAGGTTGAAAATGTGTTCCCGTGGAGGAAATAATGTATGCAAGGGCCAAGAAATGAGAGACTGAATTGGTCTTTTATCTAACTGGAATTGGTACAGACTTGTTCAAAATTCAAGTACTCAAGACAGAAATATTCACTCATTTTTTTTCTATTCTTTGCAACTATGTTTGCAACTTCTTCTTAATATAGTTTGTATATTGGAAATACACAAGCATTTCCTCTTCAGCTGCTGCACTGGATAAGTTGCAGGCTAAGCTAGTTGCTCCAAAAGGATTCCAAAACACAGTGACTCAAAGAGCTAAAATGTCTCTATCTCATATGTAATAGTCTGGAGTTTGGTGGTGGTTTAGGGAAAGAAAGTAGCTTTCATTCCAGAAAGTTATTTCAAGATCGCTTCTTTCAGCTTCTTGTTCCCAGGAAATTATCCTCATTTGACTGTTTAACACTGACAGCTCCTTGTCTATCTTCTAGTCCATGGGAAGAGAGAGAGAAATTAAGATTATAGCAATTTTCTTTTGGAGAAATGATGTAGAAGTTTTATGCATAACTTCTACTCATCTTCTGTTGGTAATAATATGGCTATATGGCTGCAGTTATCTTTAGGGGAGGTTGGCATGTACAGTCTGTAGCAGAGTGGCCTGGTGGCCAGCCACCCTCTATTATTCTATAAGAGGGGCAGAAGGACTCAGGGAAAAACTGGTGGCCTATCAAAACTGCCCACTTCTAAAGCCCTTTTTGTCATAAAATAAATGCAGATCACTAGGTGGCAGATCACCGGCAGCCTTTTAAATCAAAACTAAATGTTCATATTTTATTTTGAAGACACTTTGGAACTGTGTCACGGTTATAATCAAAGGAGTGTCATGGTCACATTTGCATTTCAGGAAAGTATGCTCTGGGTGTAGGTTTGGGAAAATATCAAAGGGAGGGAGGCTGCTTTTGATGGATTGGCTAAAATCTGCTTGAGATATTACGGCAAGAGAACTAAAGGAATGAATAGAGCACAGAGGAGGTCAGATGCAGAGAAATACATGAGCTTAAGTGGTTGAATGCACAGTCATCACTTAGATGTGAGGAAGGAAAGTTTAGGAGTAGACAATGATGACACCAAGGATCTAGGCTGGGTGGAGTTGTAGCCTCTCTGAGTACAGGGAGGGAGTATTTAGCCAGACAAGTAAGTAAAGATGAATTTAATGTTGGACCTAGACACCTTTAATCACTGTGCTAATTAAGTAAAACTGTGTAGGACCAAATTGATCTCAAAAGCACCTGTTCAAAGCTGTTCTGGACAAAATAGTGGGCCTAGAATGGGATGCTGAGGGAAGCCAGCATTTAAAGGTAGTCAGAGAAAATGGGAGCAGTGCCGACAGATTTTTAACTAAATAATAATCTATCAAGTTCATCTAAATCCAGTTAACCAAATATAACTTCACGAAAGAGGAAGGTGACATGTATATGGGTGACTTCTACACTGATGGTTTCTCAATCTGTTCACTAAAATTACTGCCTGTTGTCTACCTGTAGTTTATAATAATTTCATTTTGTTGAAGATACTTGAAAAATCTGCTTCTCAGTGAGTTGCTGAAAAAGGATATTGCTACTCCATAATTCAAGATCAGGTAAATTGGGAGAGGAGGAAACTAGAAATTCGTAGTTTATTTATTTCAATGGAGAGAAGTCTCCTGAAAGATGGTGTAGTCAACAGTGGTAAATGCTCAGCGTTCAAGAAATGTGAAAGTTGAAAAAAGTGACCAGAAGATTTGGTAACAAAGACACTACTGGTGTCTTCCAGGAGATCAGTTTGATTGGGATAGTTGGGGCAGAGGTTGGATTAAAGGGTATTAAAGGTAGATTAGAGGTGAAAAAAATGTAGATTCACATTATAACGTCTCTTTTCAAAAGTATCATTGTAGAAAGAATCATAAGGCTAGCAGCTACAAGGAACAGGGATTTCTGGAAATTTTTTTTTTTTTTTAAAGGAGAAATTTGAGAATGTCTGAATGGAATAAAGAAGGATTCCTTGGGGAAGCAGGTGAAATATACAGCCCAGAGTGGTCTTTGAGAAGGTGGGGATAGGAGAGTCTCACAGAAGAGAGGCAGCCATACTGAAGGAAGATCCATTTTTCTTTTTAACAGAAGAGAAATAAAAAAGAATGATTTCAGGGTTTTAAAAATTATTTCAGATTATTGTCATTGCTTTTGAATTATTTCCAGGAAGAGAGAGAGCAGATGTCAGTTTCATGCTAGTGTTTATATATCAGAATGCTGCTATTATTTTTTGTTTGTTTGTCTGTCAAGGGAAGAGTTTTTATTGACTACAACTCAAGCAAAAGCATAAAGAAAAGGCAATCACTTAAAAACACCAAAGCCTACGAAGAATCCTGTTGGGCTGTGCCTGAGAGGAAGGATAGGCTTCATTTGCTTCATTCCTTGGAGTCTCAGAATTTCTGCTGAATGAAGTCATAGATGTCTTCCTCACTATCCACTGACAGAGATTCTCCAGCAAGAGATGGCTCAGGTGTTTATTGATTCTGAAGCCCTTGACTAGGGCAGGAGCTCTCATATTCCTATTGAAAACAGCACTCCCAGTAAAATAGAGAACATCACAGTAATGCTGATTATTGTCTGACAACTTCATACCAAGTTTTCTATGTGAATATTCCTTTCTTCATTTGTACTTGGAAGCTGGCAAAACACTCTTCTTCGGCATTAACAAGTTACTATACAACTCAACCTCCACCTTCAAGTGACTAGAAAATGTATTGTTTTTTGTAAGGGGAATTTGATACTAATACATTCCATTCAATTATTCATTCTACTAATGAAGCATGCTACTCCTCTATTATAAATCTTCAGACAAATACATGCTATTATTCAGTTGTTTTTCTAAAGCAACAAATCTACATTTTCCATGATTGTTGATTGTTTCTTATTTATAGCAACATGTTCTTGTTTTATAGATATGACATCTACTTTCTTTCTGGATATAAATTATACTGATTTTAAAATCTTATTTTTAAATTTCCTCATTTAGGTCATTCATGTGTGTGTTCAATCTTTTTCCTAGTTTTTATATTGCTTGTTCTTATCAAATAATTGAAATTCTTTGACATTTGTTCCTTCTCACAAAGGACAGAACTGGTTGATAAGTATTAGTACGTATAGTGTGTATTTCTCTGCTTAAAAACACTTTTCTTGTCTTTTTTGTCTGTGAAACTCACAGTAATTACAAGATATCCCATTTAGTAGGTCAGAGAATGTAGGAATATGCTGCCTGGGAAGTATTTTTCTGGAGTAATGGGGGAACATACTTTCTATAATGAGCTTGCAAGATGATGTATTGTGGAGAATAGAAATTATTTAAGGCTTCTCTTTGCATGTTGGTATAGTCTCTGAGGTCACTATGAGACTGTCCTAGTTATCAATTTACCATAAAGGCAAGTGCTGGACCCAATAGTTCTGACTGTAGGAGCTCATAACCCTTTAATCAATTTACCAACCAACCAACCTGGTCCACTGACACTCTCAACATTAACTCCCTGTGATCTAGAGTAAATTGGAATACTGCTGAGGAAGTTCCTTTATTGGGTGGAAAGCTTCGAAGCACCATTGGATCTGGCCATCAATACAATTCCATAGGCTTCCAACTTATAGAAATTTGTCAATTTTTAAACAATATTCTTCCCAGCTTTACAGTACTTTTAGCTTAAAAACAATTTCTCCATCTTTATCTCATCAGGATTACACTAGAGCCCTTCCTTTCTTTTTCTAGGTCCATATGTCCATTTAGTATGATTTTACTTGTGCCAGAAGAACGTCCTTGATAGTGCAGTCTTCAGTTTCCAGTTGGATTTCAAACCCTTGTTATATGGCTAGTGGGACACGTGTTGTCAACTTTATGAAAGTTTGCCTTTGGTGGTTGAGTCAAGCTGTCCACTGAACTTTAACATCTCCACAACCCAAGTGACAACTGTAATCCATCTCAATTAGTATTGTTAATGATGTTGAGGCAGCACAGAGTCCATAGCATTGTAAATTTGGAAACTTCTTATGTTTCTGATGTCTTCACATCCTCACAAACACGCTGTGAGCACCCTGTCCACGCAAGCAGGTGCACCAGTGTGATAAGGTTGGTCACTACCACATCTTCCCCTTCTTGCCCTACCTTAACTGTGACCTAGTAACACTGCAAAGCACTGATAAAATTCCCTCATGGCTTACGCTTGTGAACTCTACCCTGACTTTCAATAAAGGCACTTGCCCTCAGGTCTTCCTTTGCCACTCCCAGCTCCAACCTTGTTTGGTTGAATCCACTTTCTTGATGTTCTTTACACATGGTCCCCTGCATGGCATGCTATGCCTCCCTCTTCTAAAGCCTGTGGATATAATCAATCACTGAAATGCATATACCTCTCTAAATATAATTTCCACAGTCTTGTTGGAGTGATCTCTAAAGATTCCCCAAGCAGAACTTACTTCCCCATATACAACACAGAGTCCAACTTCATTCTTTCCCATCCAGTTTTCCTAGAACCACATTTGTGGATAACACAATCCTTTCCCCATTGAATGATCTTGATGCCCTTGTCAAAAATCAATTGAGTATGTATACAAAGTCTGAAGACTCTATTGTGTTCCATTGATCTTTATATTTATCATTATGCCAGCACCACTGCTTTGATTACTGTGGTGTAGTAATCTTTGAAATCAGGAAGTGTGAATCTTCCAACTTTGTTTTTCTTTTTCAAATATTTTTTGGCTAGTCAAGATTTTTAAAATTATTGTGTGTTTGTGTTTTGTATTTATTTTAGATATTCAAGATAATTTTGGCTATAGAGATTCTGTATGAGTTTTAGGATAGGTGATCGTTTTCTGCAAAAAATTCATCAATGAGATTGTGATAGGCATTTCATTGAATCTGTAGGTCGGAGTAGTACTGACATTTAATAATAACGAGTCTTCTAGTTCATTGACAAGAGATGTGTTTCCATTTATTTGTGTCCTTTCTATTTTCTTTCAGCAGCAATATTTTATACCTGTCATTGTGTAAGTCTTTCATTTCTTAGTTAATTCATTAGTCTTTTAATTTTTCAATGTTATTGTACACAGAGTTGTTTAATTTCCTTTTCACATTGTTCATTGCTGGTGTAAATAAATGCAATTGATTTTTGTGTATTGACTTTGTATCTGCAAATTTGCTAAATTTATCAGTTCTAACAGGTTTTTTTTGTGGTGAAATCTTTGTGATTTTCTACACATAAGATCATATAATCAGCCAACAGAGAAAATTTTACTTCTTTTCCAATTTGAATGCCTTTTATTTCATTTTCTTGCCTAATTACTATGGTCAGGACTTTCAGTAATATGTTGAATAGAAGTGGCAAAAGTATCCTTGTCTGTTTCCTGACCTTAGAGAAAAAGCGTTAGGCCTTTCACCACTGAGTGTGATGTTTGCTGTGGATGTTACATATATTGTGTTTATTATGTTGAGGTAATTTCCTTCTATTTCTAGCTTCTTGAGTGTTTTTTGCCATAAAAGGATGTTAAATTTTTTCAAATGCTTTTCTGCATAAATGGAGACAACCATGTTGTTTTTTTTCTTCTTCATTCTGTTAATATGGTGTATTATATTGATCAATTTTCATATGTTAAACTACTCTTGCATCTCAGGAATAAATCTCACTTGGTCATGGTATACCATCCTTTGATATATGGTTGAATTTGGTTTGCTGAGATTTTCTTAAAGATTTTGGCATCAATGTTCATAAGAAAAGTAGGTCTTGAGTTTTCCTTTTAGAATGAGTCAGAAAATGTTCCCTTTTCTACAATTTTTGAAAATGTTGGAGGATTGGTGTTAGTTCTTTAAATATTTGGGAGAATTCAGATATGAAACCATCAGGTCCCGTGCTTTTTTTTTTTTTTGTCAGAAGATTTTTGGTTACTGATTCAATGTCTTTACAATTTATAGGTCTATTCAGATTTTCTATTTCTTTGTGATTCAGTCTTGACAAGTTATGTGTCTCTAACAGTTTGTATTTCATCTAGATTATCTAATTTGTTGATATCCAGTTGCTCATACTATTCTCAATATTCTTGTCATTTATTTAGAAGTGCAAGTAATTGTCCCTGGGGGGCAATAGCCAAGAGAAAAGGTCATAAATCTCTCATTTTAAAGGAACTTGTTGGGCCACATTATAAAATATCTTTATCTTTTGGCCCATTCCTTATAGTTTGGCTTGTAGCTATCAAGAGCTAATAATGTACATACAACAGGAAGGACCCTGAATGGCACAAATTCCTGCCTCCCTGGCTGGTAAGTAGTCAAAAGTCAGTCTGTTATCTATCATCATTTGGGCTATAGACTCATTGGCTTGTTGTATAAGGGACCATGTTTCATGCAACCTTTGAATACAATCTAAAAAGGCTACTGAAAGATAGTAGTTGGAAGTTATGATATGATTTTGTTTGACAAAGACTGCAGTAATGGCCAATGCTGGTGGTGCCTGTGCTTATGGCAAGTCCTATTGAGGGAGAAACAAATATTGTCTGTTTTTCCCTGCATCCTTAGGTTAATGGAAATGGGGAGGAACCTGATAGACAATAAACTATGGGAATCCCCAGGGTAACAACTGTACACTGGGCTATTGTTTTATCAGGGAAAACATGCAGAAGAGTTGGCAAGGAAAAATGCATTAAGGGCTGTGCCGATGTGTTTGGATCACAATAGAACCTGAAAGTGTCATTATTCAGGGCATAATGTACCCTTGAGAACGTGTGCTGTGTTTAGCCAAGGAGAAAGAGTGGTTTGGGTGGTCATGATCAGAGACTCAAGGGGTGAAAATGAAAAATCTGGAGGAGAGTAGCAAGCAAAGGCATAAGGAAGTGGGTGATCCTTTCCCCAGAAGGTGTCAATGAGTTTATTGACATGAGGTAGATGCCTCCTGGAGAAAGAAATAATCTCAACTAATTTTAGTAACCTCTATGAGATTTTCCTTAGGCATGGAAGCACGGGACTGTATGTTTTTAGCAACAGCAGGAGACATAACAGAATCATGAGTTAAGGAGACAGGGAGCTCAGAAATAAAAGCAAAATATATCCTGTGTCCGATTTGTGCCTTAGGAAGAGAAAGTCTACGGGCATTGCTGGGATAGATATTTCAGAATAATGGGGAATTCCTCTCCAGTACAGTGAGAAAAGTCATTTCCAAAGGCAAAATTTTGGGTTGTGACAGTGTCATCAGAGGCAATGTCATTTCCAGCAGTGAGATTTTGGACCAGGGTGATGTCATCTGTGATGTGGAACTGGAGTAGCCTTTCCAAGTAGGTACCTACTCTGGTTGATGTGGGCCTCCTGACTGTAAACCAATGAAAGCACCTAGATCAGTAAAGATAGACCAATAATCAATAGAATTGTGTACAGCTGCATATGATAGTGTTTTTGCCTTTAGTGGAAGTTTAGGTTCAAATGGGTCTCTTGTCAGATGAGCACCTGCCTGGACCATGGCACTTTCTATGGTTAATGTGTCTCAGGAGAGTATGTGCCCTGGATCTGGCTTCCAGCCCCTGTGGAATAGGGTCAAGACTGAAAATATATAAAGATAGGTTAAGGTGTTGGACAAGATAGAGATCTTTAGGGGTTTACTTGTTGGGGTAGAATTTGAAAAGTAGTTGTTTGAGGACACCATTATGTCTCTGAGTTAAAAGTACTTTTGGGGACCTACTAAGGACAAGAGAGTGCCATTAAATGCCTTTTCCAAAAGCTCACCATTGTGTAGTCTAACAAGTGAAATGTATGTCTTAGTTACGATTAGTAATGTCTGTAATTCTGAAAGGAGTAAGGAGTGTTCTGGTAAGGCCTTGTATTGTAGCCTTGATATATGTAGAGATGTGGATGACTTTGATTTTTTAATGTGAGTATCTATGAGGCAAGATATTCCTAGGGATTTTTTTACCTTGAAGGGAACAACGGTTTGGCAATGGCTCAATAGTTTAAATAAAAGTGAAAATAGAACCACTTGTTAGCCATGGCACCCAGTGGTAAGACAACTGCCTCACGTTTGGCCAAATGATTGTTTCTTGGGTTCCATCCTGTATCAAGGACACTTCAGCTGAGGAATGGAAAGCAGCAACAAACACTCCACTGATCTCCACCACACATGACGGTTAACAGCTCCATTCATATAGTGCACAAATTTTGATTGCTAAGAGGGAAGAGAAAAATTATCTGCTTCTCCCAAATACTACTAATGACCACACATTGAGTGGTGAGGAAGGGGTCACCCACCTGTGCTTCAGACCACCAGCCCACCATCCCGTTCAACTTCCAGGCTAGCACTCAGATATATGTACTCCGCAGGGGTCCTTCTTCAAATTACATCATTAAAAGACGCAGAGAAACATAGCCAATTCACATGACCCAGTGACTCTAGATCCTGTGGAGTGATAGGATAATTATCACCCTCTTGCTAGGATCATGTCTGAGAAATGGTATCTCATGGTGAGTTACTGGAAGTGGGATAGGACGTGCATGTTAGGATAAAGAGTCTTGAGTTGTGGCAGAACTCAGAAGAGGCAACGCAAAGTCATGTAAAACAGCATGTAAGAGTGTCCAGCAGGATAAAGAGCTCTCCCAAATGGTAGAACCCAATCAAGCTAGTCACTTAGGGAGCCATGAGAAGTTGAAGGGCATTTTTGAGGGACTTCCTGCCCAAATTTAGGATGATCCTATTCTTATTGCCAATTGTGTTGAAAGGAATATTTATGTTACTTGAACTGAGTTTTTTGGATGAAGGGTCTGGACACTGTCAACAGAGAGTCAAAAGGCAACCCTTAGAATGGGAGAAAATATTTGTAAATCATACATCTGATACAGAGTTAATACCCAGAATAATAGAGAATGTCTGCAACTCAATAACAACAGCAACAACAAAAATAAATAAATTGATTCAAAAATGGGCAAAGGCCTTAAATACACATTTCTCCAAAGAAGATATAAAAATCACCAATAAACACAGGAAAAGATGCTCAATGTCACTAATCATTTGGAAAATACAGATCAACACCAAGAAGAAATACCACTTCATACTGGGAATAGAATGGCTGCTATCTCAAAACAAAACAAAACAGAAAATAACAAGTGTTGATGAGGATGTAAAGAAGTTGGAACCGTTGTCACTATTGGTGGAAATATAAAATGGTGCAGCTGCTATCGAAAATGGCATGGCAGTTCTTCAAAAAACTAAAAATAGAATTGCCATATGATCCAGAAACTTCACTTCTGGGTATTGACAAATAAAAACGAAATCTTAAGCCCCCCAACAAATTGAGGGGACCTTCTCTTGGCCAAGAGGACCCCAGAGTAACCTTAAAAAATACTAATTTCTTGGCTGTGATGGAATAGGAGGTCAGACAGACCTTGTTATACCCCCTCCCTTGCCAACCACAATTAGCCTTTCTTCCCACAGGGCCAATGAGAAACCAGTCCTTTCCAAAGACTCCATTTCTGATGTCAACAGCCTGACCGTTTCCCCTCCCTCTTGTGGTTTTGACAACAACAATTGATTGGTATTCCTTCCTGATAAGAGACCATCAACCACAGAGTTTCTGGCCATTCTATGGAGAATGCACAGTAAGAGTTTTCATGTCTTCTACTTTACCTTTTGACACAAGACAATTGAAAACTCCACCCTTGAATCATGCCAATGCTGCCATTTTTTTGTACACGGGACCCATGAAAGGGCATGAACCTCAACTGCACATGTACATGTTTCTACTTTCATAAATATTCATGATCCTCCTATCCCCTATTGCTCAGCATCAATTTCAGTTCCCTTTGTCCTTCCCTCAAAGTGCCTGTTTCTGGCTTCTGGCCAGAGGCTACGTTTCCCAGCCTGTCAGAATGGGGGCAAAAGTCCTAGAAATGAAACTCTCCTTTCTGAATTTATGAACTTCGTCATTCTTCAGTGGACAGTATATACCCAAAGGAATTGAAAGCAGGGTCTCGAAGAGATATTTGTACATACATATTCACAGCAGCATTAATCACAATAGCTAAAAGAGAAGCAACCCAAGTATCCATTAGCAGATGAATAGAGATGCAAAATGTGGTATATACAGTGGAATGTTGTTCAACCTTCTGAAATTCTGATACATACTATAACATGGATGAAACTTGAGGATATCATGCTAAGTGAAATAGTCACAAAGAAAAAAGATAAATACTGTATGATTTTACTTAGGTACTGAGAGTACTCACAATCATTGAAACAGAAAGTAGATTTGTGGTTGCCAGGGACTGAGAAGAGGGATATGTAGAGTTTCAGTTTTACATGATAAAAAGAGTTCTGGGCTGGGTGGCTTACGCCTGTAATCACAGCACTTTGGGAGACTGAAATGGGCGTATCACCTGAGGTCAGGAGTTCAAGACCAGCCTGGCCAAAATGGTGAAACCCCGTTTCTACTAAAAATACAAAAATAAGCCAGATGTGGTGACAGGCACCTGTAATCCCAGGTACTCAGGAGGCTGAGGCAGGAGAACCACTTGGACCCGGGAGGCAGAGGTTGCAGTAAGCCAAGATCGTGCCATTATACTCCAGAAAAAAGAAGTAAAAAAGTTCTGGAGATGGATGGTGGTGATGGTTACACAACAATATGGATGTCCTTAATATCACTAAACTGTGCACTTAAAAATTGTTAAGATGAAACATTTTATGTGTATTTTACCACAATGACAAAATGTTTTTTAACTGAAAGTGTACTTCTATGTAAATACTGAACTAATACCTAGTAAACCGCATTTGACAATTTTAGGTTTTATCCAGTGAAGAAGAACGTATTTGCGAGCCATTGCTTCCCAGCTGTGGAACCGTCCCTTTCTGAAATGGAAGGCAGCACAAGTTATTAAGAGGTGAAGTGGATATCATCAAAGTCTGCAAAAAGAGCTCTTCGAGTATCTTTAGGCAAGTATCTTTACCTGATACAAATGTTAGCAATTCCTGGGTTTATTGTTGTTTGGGAGTGCACCAAAGTTTGCTTTATTCCCATCAGATCTCAAGGTCAACTCTATTATTTTCAGTTATATCCTACCGAGTTTTCACTGGATGGTGAGTAAAATTACCTTGTTTCAGTTCAGTACCTTGGTGCTATCAGGGAGAGTGGAAAAATCTTAATCTGAGGCCTTTGAAAAGGGATGTGTTCATTTTATTGCATCAGATACAGAATAACATTAATTCCCAAACTAAGACTCGGGGTAATGTGAAACACGGGAAACTGAATTAATATATAAATAGGCATTGTCCTGTGAATACCAGAATGGTGCTATCCTCAGGAAAAACCTCCCAAAGAGAAATGAAATAATTAAAGGAAGGAAAATGTGTGTAACATTTAAACAGAGAATGGAAAACTAGGTGCTTCCGAGTACAAGTTGGAAAATATTTATTTCTGAAAAAAGTTCAAGTAATATGAGTGAGAGACCCGAAAATAGAATGTAGCACCAGACTTACATGCTGTTAGTGTATAAACTAAATAACCCAAAATACTTTTCCACATCTAGTTGTCATTTCTTATAAGATTCTTTTCCTTGTATGAATGATAGAACAGTTTCCTCCAATTGTTTTCAACTGTATTTTATTCTATCATTAAGAAGTAACTGCAAAACCTTTTTGTAGGAAGAATTTAGAAGGGATTCCAAATTGCCTTAAGCTTCCTAAACATATGGTCTTTTTTTTTTTTTTTTGGTAAGACTGCATCGAAACAATACATCAGAAGGGTTTGAAACCACTTCCTCTATGCTTGCTAGAATGTCAGATTTATTTGCTGGTTGCCTCTCTCCTGAGGTTTTTCAGTTTTATTATTATTATTACTATTATTATTGTTATTATTATACTTTAAGTCCTAGGTACATGTGCACAACATGCAGGTTTGTTACATATGTATACACGTGCCATGTTGGTGTGCTGCACCCATCAACTCGTCAGCACCCATCAACTCATCATTTATATCAGTTATAACTCCCAATGGTTTTTGAGATTTTAAAAAATTTAACAGTTATATAATCTCATTAATTTCTAGAAAATTAATGAGATTAATCAATTGAACTGTGAAACTGATATTATGCTTTTTTAAAAGTGAAGAAACTTAAGGCAGAGCTTGATAACTGATGATGAAGCAGCAAAAACAAACTGCCTCTACACCCTTGGACAGTTGGTGTAGACACTCAATTAACATAACTCAACTTGCTCTTCTTCTTCAATGAGTCCCCTGGTGCTATGGCCAGTCTGTTTTGAACGTCTCTGGCAGTCGGGAGAAACACAAAGTAAACAGGAGATGTAGGTGAACTCAGGAAAGAAAATGTTATTTGCATGATTTTCTGTCTGTATGTTACTGTGAAGCCCTTTCTTCTTCCTAATTTTTAGTAATCAAAAATGTACAGATGAGAGTTAGAGATGGGGAATTGGAATATTGCATGCTTTCAGGAATATTGTTTTTGTTTTTGCTTTTCTATTCTATTTTAGAGCTAAAGCAACAGAAAGCTGAAAGTCAAACGCTTTTTCTCTGTCTTTCTAGTCTTGATGGACAACATCTTATATGGGATAAGGCAGATATGCAGAAGCCAAGAGGGAGTCTACTGAGATTAGTGAAACAGGAGAAAGAAAAAGAAGGAAATGAGTTTTGAAGACCTCAGATTAAGATTTTTCCACTCTCCTTGATAGCAGCAAGGTATTGAACTGAAACAAGATTTTGCTTACCATCCAGTGAAAACTCTATAGGATACAACTGAAAGGAACTAAGTCTCAAAATACAAACAGTGAAATCCTAATTAGAAAGTTTGTTGTTTTTTTTCTCTGTTTTTACTGCAACTCAATTTAATAATCGCCACTATTCATTAAACAGTAATTGACAAGGACTATTTTAAGACCTATACTTCTATTAACTCATGATATTTGTATAAACGCCGTGAGGTAGACATAATTATTATTTTCCCCATTTGATAGATGCGAAAACGGTCTGGAAGGAAGTTGTGACCCTTCCTCAAGGTTGCCTGTGGAGCTAGCTACTCAGGCTGCTCCGCCCTGGGGCTTGCCCTGGTTGAGAATATGACCCATTCCTCTCTTACACAAAAAGATGGTTTCTTTGCTGTTAATACCGCTTCTAACACCGCAGAACATTGACCGGCAGACACTGGAATACTTTTTCTGACAACTCATGGGATTAAAATATAATTTGGTAATCATCAAAGGCACATTCTTGGCAGTATTTCAATGTGGTTAGGCTTGACTCCTCTGGACATATGATGGGAAGAGAGTTTCGGGAGCCTCATTCACATGGAAATCCGCAGCCACCTTGAGGGTGGCAGCAGGCTCACCATAGTTTTAAAATTTTTCTTCTTTTGTAGACAGTGTTTTGCTTTGTTGCCCAGACTGGAGTGCAGTGGCACAATCATGGCTCACTGCAGCCTCGACCTTCTGGGCTCAAGCGATTTTCTCCCCTCGAGCCTCTGGAGTAGCTGGGAACACAGGCACAGGCCATCATGCCTGGCTAATTTTTTTTTTTTTTTTTCCAGAGACAGGATCTACTATATTGCCTAGGCTGGTCTTGAACTAGATTCGAGGGATCCTCCCTCCTCAGCCTCCCAAAGTGCTGGGATTACCGACGTGACACACCGCACCCTGCCAGGCCCAGGACAGTTTCATATGAAAGGTTTACTTGCCATATGGGCTTCTGTGACCTAAATGCAGTAAATTATTATTTTTTTGTTTTTCTTTTAATTTTTTATTTTTATTTCAGTAGGTTTTTTGGGGAACAGGTGGGGTTTAGTTACATGAATAAGTTCTTCAGTGGTGATTTCTGAGATTTTGGTGCACCCATCACCCAAGAAGTGTACACTGTACCAAATGTGCAGTCTTTTATGCCTTGCCATCCTCCACCCTTTGCTCTGAGTCTCCAGACTCCAATGTATCATTCTTATGCTGTTGTGTCCTCATAGCTTAGCTCCCACATATGAGTGAGAACATACGATGTTTGGTTTTTCATTCCTGAGTTACGTCACTTAGAATAATAGTCCCCAATTTCATGCAGCTTGCTGAGAATGCCATTATTTTAAATGCAGCCAATTATTAAATAATGAAATAAATAAAGGAACACACTGGTAGGTCAGTAGATAGACAGATGGACAGACAGAGACCGATAAATTCATGCTGCCATTTATTTGGTTGGAATTTAGATGACCAAAAAACTCAAATTTTTTTCTTTTCTGGCTTAAACATTCTTTACTTTGTCCTCTCATTCAATAATTTTTTTCTGAGATAGTGGTTTTGGTTCTGAAGAAGCACATTTAAACAAAGCAAACGGGCACCGCTGTTGGAGCTGGACAGACGTGGAGAGGCTGCTTGTACTGGGTAAAGGAGTGGTGGTCAGAAGGGGTCTACCACCTTGGTCCTCTTACTGATGTGTTGAAACTTACCCATAGTTTTGTTCCTTGTGGCTTCTTTGAGGTTTCTCAGACCTCACAGGATTTGCTTTGACTTTTGTTGGCTGTATCTTCTGACCTCATTCTTGCATGCTGGACTGATGTTTTCTTCTTGAATTTATGACTCCTTGGCTTTTAGTGTTGTGGCTATTCCATCATTTTTGGTTTTCAGAGACTGGGCTTTGTAGCCATTTTTTAAAAACTATCTTTTCAACTGTATCTAGGGTTTGAGCTAAGAAAGAAGACCTCAGTGTTCTCTGGTTTTCCATCTCAAAAATGAAAACCGATGTTGTCAGTGCTGAAAAATAATCTTCAAAATCCTGCTTTGAATTTGTGTTCAGATCCTGAAACATGTTTCTTGGAATTGCTCAGTTTATAAAAATTTTCACGCTCTGAGTTGGCTGCAATAAATTTTATATTAAGTTTGAGTAAAATAGGTGAAGAAATAGAATAGGAACATTTTTGGGAAAAAGTAAAATTTGTGACTGGTATGGCCGTAAAGTCCTGAAAATGATTTTCTTGTTGTTTTATTTGTCAGCATATCAGATAATTCATTGTCAGCGTATCAGAGCCTTTACTCATTTATTTGCACATTTTCTCTATTTGTTCAGTAAATATTGGTTCTGTGCCAAATAATTGCCATGCATTTTTTTAGACCTTCTCAACATGTTCTCTGATCGTTTTGGAAAAATACCACAATTGAGCATACAATTCCAAAGTCACTTTGTGTGTACAGAATTTTAAAAATCACTTTTTTTCCCCTTTACTTGAATGCAACAATAGTTATTAGTTGTAACATCTGTAGACAAAATACTGTGAAGCATTTGTGTTAACATAAATTGACTTTCAAAAAGGTATAATGAAATCATAATTTCTTTAATTCGAAGACATAGAGTATTTGTGTTAGAGCCAATAAAAATTTCAACTACATTCAGATTATAAGATTTATGTATATCTTGTTCAAGATGTTTCAGCTAAATGTTGTTAAACTACTTAACTATCACAGCTGGTTGTTAAGTCGTGATTGTATAGCTTTTGTTTATCTAACATCATATCTTTTCTAGTGAGTCTGACAAACACAGAGCTAAGAAAGAACTCAAGAGTTCTGCTCTCATTTTCCTCATATGTTAAAACTGCGTTTGTGACTCTAGCAGCCTTAACTTTCTGACATCTGAATTTCCTGATCTTTCCCCAGGACATAATCTCCTTGACTGAAATACTTCCTACATCACATTCCAGATATAGAATGCATAAATAGAATGTATTTTTAAAAATTAGTGTTTGTTAGATTCAAGAAAAACAATTTTTGAACATAGTGCTCTCCTAAAAACGATTCATAAATAATATTGCCACTTATATTTTAAGCCGTACAGTATAAGAATTATGTACGAATGTATTGTGTGTATGTTTAAAGTTTTATAAACTAAATCTGATTAGTTTTCTCTGTATTGGGGTTTAGGATGTTAACATTTTGTTCCTTTGTTCACTATGGCTAGCTAAAGAAAGCTGTTTAAAATATACCTTGATTTTTTATAAATTTGGTATTAGTTTTCTCAGTAAATTATTCTTATTTAATAAATGACAACTTAAAAATAATAATCTGTAATTTTAACACTCACCTATCTTCTGTAAAGAAAAAGTGGAAAGGGAAAAAAATCTAATATTAACCACAAATATAACCAGTACAGTTAAGTAATGCAGAAATCAAAGATATTATTTAGATAAATCACGGGTTATATGTGCTTTCACATTAATCACATTAGTTCTCATTTTGCCATGACAGGTTTGAAACTCAGCAATCTCAAACACTCAAGTAATTATTAAATGATGTATCTTGACATTTCCAGAGACATCACATGCTTTAGGTTTGACCACTTACATTCATGGTTTCAATATGAATTTGAAACTAATAATTTTCTTTATAAGATTTGTGATTATTTAAAGATTACTTTGATCCCGCTTCTTGGCTTGGGTTACTTTTAATTTGCTTACCGTGTAAAAAAGAAGTATTAGGCCTGGCGTGGCGGCTCAAGCCTGTAATCCCAGCACTTTGGGAGGCTGAGGCGGACGGATCACAAGGTCAGGAGATCGAGACCATCCTGGCTAACACGGTGAAACTCCGTCTCTACTAAAACAATACAAAAAACTAGCCGGGCGAGGTGGCGGGCACCTGTAGTCCCAGCTACTCGGGAGGCTGAGGCAGGAGAATGGCGTGAACCCGGGAGGCAGAGCTTGCAGTGAGCTGAGATCCGGCCACTGCACTCCAGCCTGGGCGACAGAGCGAGACTCCGTCTCAAAAAAAAAAAAAAAAAAAAAAAAAAAAAAAAAATATTAATATTGTTGCTAGTAAAATGCCAATAGTGTAAAAAACTATTTCCCTTAGTTACGTTGAGGGTGGCTACTAAATTATGGCTAATGTTATTGAAAACTTTCAAGGACTTTATGTTACAGAAAATACTGCAAAATTATTTGTTTCCCTCAGGCTTTACTGAACAGTGCCAATATTAGAAGACTTCTGAGAACAAAACTTACCCAATTATCTTGGACAAGATTCTAGTTGCCCATCAGGAGTGAGGGAGACTAACTGGAATAGTGGAACAGCAGCCTTTACCATTTGGAACAAAAAAGAAGGTCAGGGAGCACAGGGAGAGTGCAGAAAGCCTATGCTGTTGCTTAACCTCTTGAGGAAATATTGGGTACACTCAGCAGCTTTTCTTTGCTAAAGCTAAAGAAATAGGGCTTCTGAAGAATAATTCTTAAAGTTTGGTCATGTCTCCATTGGGGTAGGCTGCCATCTTTCCTAGCTAGAAATCTGCTTTATCCCAAGTCTGCTGGTTTGCGTTGGTGCTCTGGACAAGTGACAGGTGGGAAGAGATGGCTAGTGGGATGCTGAATCAGAATGGAGGGAACAGACTGCTTTCTAGAGTACCCAGGCTCTGAGGCAAGCAGAAGATGAACCCTGCCTGTGACCACAGGTTCCAGTGTGATGAAATAGCTGGCTGAAATCTTGCGGGAAACACTACAGGATAACAAAGACACTGGCGCCTTAAAAGAAAGAAGCATCAGGGCTATCGACTGGGGGCAGGCAGAAAATGGAGCTGATTCTTAGAGGGGACTGTTTGTATCTTGGGTGCCAATTGGGATTGGTCCCTGGGTGGACAGCAGGGCCTCTTGCATTCTCTGCTCTTCCCCATTGGGCCCATAAACATGAACTAAATAAAGAGACAGATACCTAACCATGGGTACTTTCCCAAGGAGAAATTTTTCTCTTCTATCTCTACTCCAAAACCATATGGGTCAGTGCAGGGAAGAGTATGTGTGGGGAATGAGGGAGTAGGAGGGGAAAGAAGAGAGCAGACCAAAGAGAGAACTTTGCTTTGTGTTTTGTTATTTATTAATTTGAGAACTTTGCTTTGAATAAGAGTTCGAGGTTTTTTTTTTTTTTTTTTTTTTTTTTCTTTCTTTCTTTCTTTTTTTTTTTCCAGACAGAGTTTCGCTCTTGTTGCCCAGGCTGGAGTGCAATGGCGCGATATCAGCTCACTGCAAGCTCGGCATCCCAGGTTCAACCGATTCTCCTGCTTCAGTCTTCCTAGTAGCTGGGATTACCCGCACCTGCCTTCACGCCCAGGTTATTTTTTGTGTTTTTGGCAGAAATGGGGTTTCACTGTGTTGGCCAGGCTGGACTTGAATTCCTGACTTCAGGTAACCCACACACCTCAGTCTCCCAAAGTGCTGGGATTACAGTGAGTTTGAGATTTTTAAATGAAAGAGTCAAAGTTTGTGAAATGAAAAGTGATCAAAAATTTAAGAACCAGATTGGTTAGTTCTTAAGGAAGCCCAGTGCCCACTACCCAGGGGAAGAGTAAATAAAGCCCAAGGTGATAACAACTATTGGAAAAATAAAGCTATACAGTTTTTATTCCCTAAATCTTGCAGTTATTTGGAAGCATAGGCTATTACTGCTGGGAGCATCTGAGAGACATTATCTTTCTCCTTTTGGCATAGCTATCCCACAGTATATGCTCAATAAATACCATCGAATAAATTAATCTTTATATTTTACCAGACATTTTAAATATTTTCCCTAGATTCAGCTAGTAGGAAGTGTCAGAATGAACATTTGAACCCTATGACTTGATTCTCAATCCAGTATATTTTTCTTTTCTTTTCTTTCTTTTTTTTTGAGATGGAGTCTCGCTCTGTCGCCCGGGCTGGAGTGCAGTGGCGCGATCTCGGCTCACTGCAAGCTCGGCCTCCCGGGTCCACGCCATTCTCCTGCCTCAGCCTCCCGAGTAGCTGGGACTACAGGCGCCCGCCACCTCGCCCGGCTAGTTTTTTGTATTTTTAGTAGAGACGGGGTTTCACCGTGTTAGCCAGGATGGTCTCGATCTCCTGACCTCGTGATCCACCCGCCTCAGCCTCTCAAAGTGCTGGGATTACAGGCGTGAGCCACCGCGCCCGTTCTATATTTTTCTTTTTTGTTTGCTTTGTTTTGTTTTTCTTTTAAAGCTAAGTTGTTGCTAAATTTGGATAGAAACACCACTTAGCTTAATTTTTAGGTCTAAATTAAAATACTACTTTGAAGTATCCACTTCTGAATCATACCCACCTTTCAAAGAACAGAGTCTTTTGAACTTTGTTTTTTATTAATTTGCTAACTTGCATGGTTTCGTTAGAAAAATGCAGGAACTGCTCATCTCAGTGTATTTCTGAAGAAAATCTTGAGTTTAATTCAAGACTTCCCTGACCCTGGCTTTTGTGTGACTGGTGTGTTCTTCAGAAATAGCATCAGTTAGTGTCACTCTTTGAAGACTTAAATCATTTTGGAAGTTCCAGTTTGGAGAGCTCAGCATTAAAAATTCTTGAATGCCCATCACCAAAACCTCCGATCAAATACAGTGACTACAGAGTGTAAAATAATTTTTCATTACATGGCAGAAAATAGTTTAGAGCTCCTTGTTACATTCTTGAAGAAAAGTGAGTAAAAATTATTATGTAAAATGGAATTTTTATAGTATGAAGAAAGCAGGGTAAGAAGACAACAGTATAACTCAACTGGACAATCTCTGATAATAGTGAAAATGTTTGACAAGCCAAACTTGCAAGACACTAGAGATACTGATGACAAAAGATTAATGGAGGCTTGTCAACATGTCAACACTCTATACTTACATTTTCGCAACAGTATTGTCTGTAGACACTACAAACCGCTTCAATGGACACTGACAAGAATGTATTCAGCAAAACAAATGGTGGTACATGTTATGAAGATTACCATGACCAGTTTTATTTATTTATTTTTTACTTCTAAAAGGAGCCTATGATTTTGCAACTATAAAATCATGGCATATTTGTATGGACCCATTAACATTCCATCGTTGGCAATAACCTGTGTAGATGTCTATATGCCATTCTCCTTGCAATGGTGATTTGATTGCAGTGGTAGCAAAGGTTCTATGGTGAATAGTTGACAATATAAATGATGCAAGTATTTGTGAATGTTATAGATAAAATTCTGCCTATAATAAGGCATATAAATAAGATGCTAGAGATGATAAGTGCCAATAATTGATAATTAAAAGAATTTCAACCCTGTTGGAAAACATTTAATTGCAAATCTCCTCAAGGCTGTTCTTGGAGCTTTATTATGTAGAATCATGAAGGCAATTTTTCCAACTGAAAATGAAAACATTTCCTTCATCAGTGGAAACTCTAGAAGAAAAAGTTGATTTAAAAATAAATTTCTAAGACATAGAATTTGAATCAGCCACTTTATTCTGCTCATTGGAAGCTCCAGAAGGCAGCAGATTTTGTTGAGGAAAAAGATGAAATCATCACCACTAGCTGTAAGTCTGAGATGAATATCTGAGGGATCTTCTCCTGGTGAATAGGTTTCACGTATTTATCAAGAAGTAGAGAATGAGTAATAAAATACCATGTACATTTTCTTTCAACCACGTATTTTAGTTAATAATTATGGCTTTGTATTTTTCCGAAAGCCATAAAGAAGTCAAAGATATTTTTAGGACAAATAAATATGACTACTTGTTATAAAATAAGTAGTAAGCATCACTAATATGATATTTATTGAGTGATTCCCATGTGAAAAGCCATCGTAGCAAGTAGTAAATATCATAGTTATCACTACAAAAGGTTGTACAGTCCAAAATGCAATATATATAATATATATGAGTATATATATATAATATATATATATGAATAGATCAGAGATCATAAGAGACTGTGGAAGGGTAGGGCTGCACTGTTAGCTGAAATCATTCTGGAAGAAAGTAGATATGGTCTCCCTTGGTGCCATAGTTGAGACACAGTGTAAGGATTGGTCCAAATAAAATACACTTTTAATGTTCTTTTGTCACTACATACTGAATGTAGATTACTTATAGTGACGAATTCAGCTTTAACCATTTAATGATCTATTCACTTATTTGATGAGCAGATAGTGAGTGCCTTTTATATATCAGGCACTGTTTTAGGTGCTAGGGATATAGTGATTGGTAAGGCAGACAAAGCTTAAAAATCTAGTATTTGAGATAGAAACATAAGTAAATTAGCAATAAAAATTCAGGCCCTTTAAAGAGCTCTGCAGAAAAGTCATAGAATGAAAAGAGCTAAATAGTGACCAGGAGGTAACATCAGACTGAGTTGTTACGTCACTGAAGTGTGTTTAAACTGAGAGCTGAAGAGTCAAGAGGAACACCTGTGAAAGACCCTTCATGACAGAGAAACTGCGCAATATAAAAACCATCAGGTGAAAAGAGGAGAGAATCATCTCGTAATATGAAGAGAGACAGTGTGACTTGTAAGGAATGGACAAGGGAGAGAATGGTCACAGATGACGCTGGGAATGCTGTCAGGGGAGTTGTCAGAGAAAAGTATATAGAGCATGGTAAGAAGTCTGAATTTTATTAAAAGTGAAATGAAATTCATTCAAGGGCTTCCATCCACAGATAAAAAAATTCTTATCTTGGTTTTAAAATGATTGTTTTGGCTGCTTTGTGTAAAATGGTTTGTTGGAGGTGGTTCTGAGAGTGGAAACAGAATATCAGATGCCATTCTATTGCTTGGTGTCCAGCTGATAAGTGATGGAGGGAATGGAGATGGGTTAGTGCTCAGATTCAGAATAGGTACTAGAAAGAGAGTAGTGAAGATTTGCTGGTGATTTCAATGTGTTTGCAGGCAGTAGAGGGAAGAAGCACCAGTGATGGTTTCTAGGCTGTTGGCTAAGCAGCTTGGGCATGATTGTGCCGTTTAATGTAATTGGAAGGCTTGGAAGGAACAGGCTCATGAGGGTGAACAGTTTGGTTTTGAAATGGCATCTAACCGGAGATGTCAGAAATGCAGACGAATACGTAAACAATGGAATTCAGACATGATGAAAGAGCTGGAGAAACAGCTTTGAGGGTCATGCACATATAGATGATATGCGAAGATTTGGCACTAGATATAATTTAGAGGAATGTGTATATAGAGAAGAAAAGGTGGCACTTGAGCACTCCAGTATTTATTGCTTATGCACAAGTGGCTGCGTCCTGCAAAGAAGATGAGGACAGTTACCCCTTCTTTTTACTTTCAGCCCACAGGATCAGGACGTTACCCTGAGTCTAGGTCCAGGAGTCCAAAGATCCCAGTTCTAATCGCAACCTATCAATGTTAAGCTCACTCAGTAACTCCTACTGTATTTTCCACTATTCTTGTAACTTTTAAACCCTGTAATTCTTCTTTATTTCCAAAGTCTGTCACGTCTTCTTCTGTTTTTGTTTGTTTGTTTGGCTTCTCTCCTAATCTGGTCGCCGTTGCAAAAATACCTTTATCAGAATTATGAAACTCCTGATTCTGAATTTTCTCTGTGTAGCCGTTGAGTCCTCAGCTCTAGATGAGTTTTATCACTTGGTTTCATAGTTCCTTGTCCTAAACTAATGAACACCACTGCAGTAATTCACAAAAGCATCTTGTGGTGTCCTCTGCAACTGCTTAGTTTTTACACACAACTGATGGACTTGAGATATAAGCCTTCCTATTGTGGGCAGTTTTTAATTTACCTCTTATTTATCATCAGTCCTACCTACCACTGTGGTTTTTCTGCAAATGTGTCGTTATTTTTAAGGTCCATTTCAATTTTCCATTATTTTACTTTCAGGAGATGTTGCTTGTATTTTTCTCTGATTGTAGCAACATTTATACCAAATTCTTATAACCTCACGTATCTTCCCTTAAGTTCACTCCATTCTTTGATATTCTTTCCTTTCCTATTCATTCTAGCCCATGTGCTCTATATTCCCATTCTTTGATTTTCTGTTAGTAATTTGTTTTGTCAGTTACTTTCCCCAAATTCTTCTTTATTATACATTTAATTTTGCATATGTGTTGCCCCCGTCAACCTGCAAACACAGTATTTAGGTCTTTACTGTTTTTGCTATTTGAGACAGTATGTTGCTCTGTTGCCCAGGCTGGAGTGCAGTGGTACAATCACAGCTCACTGTGGCCTCAATCTCCCAGGCTCAAGTGATCCTCCCATCTGAGCCTCCTGAATAGCTGGTACTATAGGTGCATGCCACCACTCCTGGCTATTTGAATATATGTGTGTGTGTGTGTGTGTGTGTGTGTGTGTATGTGTATGTATATGTGTGTGTGTGTATATATATATATGTGTATATATATATATATGAGAGATGGAGTCTCACTATGTTGCCCAGGCTGCTCTCCAACTCTTGGGCTCAAGTGTTCTTCCTGCCTGGGCCTTCCAAAGTGCTGGGATTATAGGCATGATGACAGGCATGAGTTATCACACCTGGCATTTCCTCTCACAAACATCTTTCTCTCAAGTTACCATTCTTTATCTCTTTCTTTCATGATCACACATCTTGAAAAGTCAGTTTACACTTGCTGCCTCCATAACATTTCCCCCTTTCCACCTCTTCTTGTTTAAATTCTTAGCCTGCTACTTAAATGACTCCCTAATCACCAATTCTACTCCTAACTTTCCAAATTCTCCTCCTCCTTCCTCTGCTCACATGATCACTGCCTCCACCTACCTTTGTGAATTTCCCTTGTTTCCAGGACATTAACCTACTTTTCTCATTTATTTTGAACTTTTCTCTGTTGTGTTTTCCCTTCTTATTTCTTCACCTTCTATTTTTGTTCTTCTTGTTTCATTAATTTTTACTGTTATTGCTGTCATTATCTTCATCATCATCATCACCATTGTTACCATCTCTTTCCCTGTTCACAATTTTACACCTGCAAGGTTTCTTCTTTCCAAACTTTTTCTCCACAGAGCTACAGAGTTCTTATCTTGCGTGTATAGATGCCAGATTTGCATCTACATCCTGCTTTATTTTTTACTGGCACCCTAAACTTAACAGACATAAAAGTGAAGCATTCTGTTTCATCCAAACTAATTGTGTCCCCTAACTTTGAAATTTTGATTCATAATAGCATCATTGGCCGGGCGCTGTGGCTCATGCTTATAATCCCAGCACTTTGGGAGACCAAGGTGGGTGGATCACCTGAGATCAGGACTTTGAGACCAGCCTGACAACGTGGTGAAACCCCGTCTCTTCTAAAAAACAAAAACATTAGCTGGGCGTGGTGGTGGGAGCCTGTAATCCCAGCTACTCAGGAAGCTGAGGCAGGAGAATCACTTAAACCTGGGAGGCGGAGGTTGCACAGAACCGAGATCGCGCCTTTGCACTCCAGCCTGCGCGACAAGAGCAAAACTCCGTCTCAAAAAATTAAATTAAATAATAACATAATAGCATCATTGTTTTAGTCACTCAGGCCAGAAACTTCCAGAAAAGTCGTTGTATTTTTTTGTGGTTGCTCATCCCTTCCAGTCACTTCACCAACAAATGGCCACATTTCGAGATCCAGATCTTTTTACATCTTTGCCTCTGGATTCTGTCTGTTCCTCTCAATTTCTTTCGTCAGTTGCCAGTTCCGCTAGCTTGGAGTTGTACGCAGCTTCCTGGATTGTCTTTGATATCCTATTTCTTCATAATATAGTTTATGGATCCACACAATTTTTTTTATTTCTTTCATGTTAATCTTCCTAAAGCATGGATTTATTTAATTCTTCAAAGCAAAAGTGTCACTCTGTTGCTTAATAAAGTTATATATATCCAACCTTAAGTGTGATTACAATTTCCCTTTCCAAGTTTGTGTTCCATTTTTTAAAATATTTGCCACCCAAATGACAGTATTCATCAAATTCTGAATATTCCCTTTATTTCTCAAAAACATAGTTACTAATTTCTCTTGCTATTTCCTCTGCTTGGTAAATGTAATTCTCTGTTTCTATTTGTTGAAATTTTAAAATTACTCTGCCACATGAGGCCTTCTCTTTTTTTTTTTTTTCTGATTTTTGAAAATAAAAGTCGTTGCCTCCCTTGAAAAAGTCACCTCTTAATTAAAGTCTAGACATAAATTACGAGTATGCTAACAGGTAAGCTGGGTGATCATCTGATGGAGAAGAGTACGTGGAAAAGTCAAGGTCAGTTACTGGGCTTCTTAACACGAGATGCCAAAAGCTGAATGGGGTTAGTAAATTCTAATGCATTGGGAACAAATGTAAGAAAGTGGTAAACTAAATAATCCAACAGAAAACAGGAGCGCCAGAAGGCAATGTAAACTTTCAAGTGATGTTTCAAGGCCAATTTTAATATTTTAACTATTTCATAGCGTAATTTACCAAATCATGCCTGACTTGAATCCCTTATCCCTTTTTAGAGAACTGTCTAATGGCATATTGTGTGCCCTATCTTGAATTCTGGTTAACTGTATCATCCTTGTTTACATTCCCTCCTTTTTTTTACACTTACAAACACAAAAATTTACATTATTTCTGTTTCTAATAGTGACTCGCCGTGGCAGTGAATCTCAGTGGTTGTGGCAGGAGTGGCTCGGGAGCACCATGATGATAAGGGACCCTAGAATTTGAGTGGAGGTGTCACATACAGATTAGAAAAGCACTCAGAAGTCATGAGCCCCCACCCTTACATCCAACCTTAGTCTCAAACCGAGATTACTCACGAGTGCACATTGCCTCCTCTACCAAATTATAAAATGAAGGCATATGATAGGTATTATTCACTATTGTGTCTCTCAAAGCCTGTAACAGAGTGTGCAGTACATAGTGGGGACTAAATAAATCTCTGTTATGATGAATTGAATAGGCAATTTTGAAAAAAATCCCTTCGTATAGTTTCCTTAATTATATAATTAGGGTAATTTTTCCTAGTTGAATATAATGTAAGATCGTTTTCACCTATAAGCCTGAGGGCAGACGACATGATTTCTTACTTCCCTCTGAGAATTATTCAACAAAATAGCTGGTTCTACTGTCTTACTTATTAGAATGTTGAAACCTAGAAAAATCAAAATTTTAATCAGACAATGGAGTGTAGTTTTATTCCAGACTCCAGAACCTTCTAATCTTTAAATTACTTTTTTTGTGTGAATATAATGAAACCTTAAAGAGAGAACAGAAAATCTATGAATTCGTATGACTGATTATTTAAATGGTTATGAAAGAAAAACTTATGCCTTATGCAGATTTTTTTAATAGACAAAACGACATATTTGGGAAATTTATCTCAATGGATATTTCATTTTTTTCCTCCAAACCAATTTGATAGCCCTCAAAATACAAGTAAAGGAAAAAAATATAAGAGGGGCTTACTGTACATGACATATATTTTTTAACACTCAATTTATTTTTCAATTTCCATAGATTTTTGGGAAACAGGTTATGTTTGGTTACATGAGTAAGTTCTTTAGCGGGGATTTCTAAGATTTTGGTCCATCCATTACCTGAGCAGTATATACTGTGTCCAGTGTGTAGTCTTTTATCCCTCACCCACCTCATACCCTTTACCCGAAGTCCCAAAGTCCACTGTATCATTCTTATGCCTTTGCATTCTTATAGCTTAGCTCCCACTTATGAGTGAGAACATCTGATGTTTGCTTTTTCATTCCTGAGTTACTTCACTGAGAATAATGATCTCCAATTCCATCCAGGTTGCCGCAAATGCCATTATTTCATTCCTTTTTACGGCTGACTAGTATTTCATGGTGAGAGATTCTTTCTCACAATTTCTTTATCCACTCTTTAATTGAGGGTCGTATTTTTAATTTGTTGAGTATGCCCCAGACAACTCCGTCCTTCCCATTGGCCATGAGAGCCATGCTGTCTTCTTGTTTCTGGGATCTGTGAGTAATAAATTGCTTCTGTTTTTTCATATGTTTTCTTGAGTTGCCTCCTCTGTGCCTCATCTGACCAACAGACTCAGACCTAAGTTCATTCCTGGTGAGGGGTCTCGTAGATAGTGGTTATCTTGGTAGGAATAATCCAAATCCTGGTCAGACAGGAGTCACACAGGTGTCTGCCAGTATAAACAAGTTTCCTGTGACAGTGAGACATGGCTATGGGTTGGACACTCGGGCATTAGGCCATCAACCAGGATAAACAAGAATCCCGTGAAAGGTACACTGAAAACACCCAGAATCACCTCCATTGAGCCTTGACAGGGCAGTGCGAGAATTTATAGCTATTCTCCAGAGAAAGACCTTAAGAACAAATTAGAAAGAATTTATATCACACATCCACAGACACGAACAAATTACTTCTTTGTATAGTTAGATTTTCAAGGAGAGGAGCAAGTACACTAGAAATTGGTTTTTCTTAGACAGGAACACAGATAAAATATAGGCAAAAATAAAAAAGATCAGATATAAAATAAAAGTAAAATTCTTACTACAAAGGTGCTCTGAAAATCAGAACATCTAAAGCCACTCTTAGAAAGCACTTGCGATTTAATATTGCTTCATAAACTGTGTATGGGTGAGCCAATCTGTTATTAACAGATGCTGGGTTGCCAAGAAGAGAAATTCTGCTTTATGTTTTATGGTGAAAGGATATTACATAAAGCAATGCTTTATGTCATCATTTCTGGATTGATTACTGATAACCACAAATTTTCCCAAGTCAAACAGTGACTCTTCCAGAGAGGTCACTAAGAAAATAATCAATAGTGCAGATGTTTGTAGGTTTTGTCAAAAGAAGTCAAGGGATGTTTTAGGTGTCTAGGACAAGAAAAGTCATTCAAAAATTCATATGCCATAAATAGAAATACAGAAAGTCCCCACCTTAGGGGGGGTTTAACTTAACAATTTTTGACTCACAATGGTGTGAAAGTGATACACATTCAATAGAAATAGTACTTAGAATTTTATTATTTTTATTATAAAATTGACTTTGTTTTAGGTGATTTTCCCCAACTATAGGCAAACATAAATATTCTGAACATGTTTAAGGTAAGGTAGGCTAAGCTATGATATTCAGTAGGTTAGATGGATTAAATGTATTTTTAACTTAGGATATTTTCAACTTAAAACTGATTTGTTAGGACCTAACCTAATTGTAAGTTGAGGAGCATCTGTAGGTTGCTCAGTCAAACGATGCCTGTTCATTTGTCTGTCTTTGTGTATGTGGCCTCATAACATGGAACAAAATACTAGGGTCCCTTTTAACAGGCTCCTCTGTTTAGTAGAAATCTAAAATTAGAGAATTCACTGTTGATATACTTGGAGGAAAGTCCTGGGTGGATTACACTCACAAGCATGGATCTTGCAGCCCTGCTTTCTTTTATTAGACTTTAACACTAAGCCTGTCACTATGTTTCTATATAAACAAAAGTAATTATATAAAGCAATGTAGTACATGAGTCAAGTGGAGGCTGTGCATTGAGTCTGCAGAATCACCATAGAGAGCTAAATTGATGAATGATTCTAAATCCACATTGAGCTAAATTGATTAATGATTCTAAATCCACCATCAAAAAGTCAAAAAACAAATGTTAATATTAGAATATTAATATTCTAATATTAAGCAAATCATAGGCAAATCTACATGTACTGTTGGGATTCTTAAATACAGCTACTATAAAGCCATTCTTTTCTAGCCGGATTAGGTGGCTCATGCCTGTAATCCCAGCACTTTGGGAGGCCAGGGCAGGCAGATCACCGGAAGTCAGGAGTTCGAGACCAGCATGGCTAACATGGCGAAACCCTTTGTCTACTAAAAATACAAAAATTAGCTGGGCATGGTGGTGGGTGCCTGTAATCCCAGCTACTTGGGAGGCTGAGGCAGGAGAATCACTTAAACCCACGAGGCAAAAGTTGCAGTGAGCCAGGATCGCATCACTGCACTCCAGACTGGATGATAAAGTGAGACTCCATCTCAAAAACAAACAACAACAAAAACAACCAACCAACCAACCAAACAAAAAAAGTCATTCTTTTCCTAAACACAGACCTAGCCAAATAAGTTGATAATGTCACATAATTTCCATGTATTTATTTTTCTAGCACTTAAATAACAAGATCACCAATAGTTCAAGAATTTTATTAAATGTCAGTTTTATTTTAGAATAGTGCTTTTGAAAATACATTTTCCAGGAATAATGGTTCTGCAAGCTGTTAGTAAATGTTAGGTAAAAATTGGGTTCTGAAGAACATAGGGTTAAAACAGTTAAAGAAGTCTTTTGCAGGACCTTGTAGAATTGAAAAATTCTAATGAGGGTAGTGCAATTCTCGGTAAGATAGAGTAAGCATACTTCTCCCACTCCCTGTTTCTCCTACTGAATGTAGTTACAGAATTAGGGCATAATGCACAGAGCAGCTCTTAAAAGTAAATAGTAGCAAATGAATTTTTAAAAAATCAGAATCAAAATACCACTAGAAAGGCTGTGGTATACTGTGTTTCCCTGTATTATGTCTACTGGCCTGTACCCCAGGCATCTGAAACCCACAAGTAGACTTCTGCATGACTGAGAGAGTTCCAGGAGAATCTTTCTGGTTTAGATTCAAGGAATGGGAAAGGGGTCCCCACAACAGTGATGGCAGCAGAGACATGAAGACATCTAATATCCTTTCAGAGAACCTGTGGCTCTTTCTCAGGAGCTGTGGTATGAGTGATAGTTTGGGTGTCATCCCTGTCCAAATCTCATGTAGAAATATTATCCCCATCGTTGGAGGTGGAGCCTGGCGGGGGATGAATGGCACATGGGGGCAGATTTCCCCTTTGGTACTTTCCTTGCCATAGTGAGTGAGGTCTCTTGAGGTCTGGTTGTTTAAAAGTTTGTGGCATCCCCCATTTCTTGCTCCTGCTCCTGCCATGTGAGATGCCTTGCTCCCTTTTTGCTACGATGGTAAGTTTTCCTGAAGCCTCCCCAAAAGCTGAGCAGATGCCAGCGTCATGCTTCCTGTACAGACTGCAGAACAGTGATCCAGTTAAACTTCTTCTTTAAATAAATTACCCAGTCTCAGGTACTTCTTTATAGCAATGTGGGAACTGACTAATACAGAGAAGTTGGGAGTAAAACTCTACTTCTTTCTCCCCTTTTCTGTCCTCTGTCCCTTGTCTGCAGACATGAGTGCATTTGAGGAAAGTGTACAACAGAAGAAGAGAAATAAAGCTCCAATTTTTGGCCCAAGGCTATAAAGGGGAACAAATATACCAGGGACATTATGGAGCTCAAAAAAGTGACTCAGTAAAGTTGTCCTTTGTGCTCACCCTGAGTTGCATACGCATAGCTCTAATTCCTCAGAAAGTAAATTCTCAAAACTTACCTAAGACTAAATAGAAAACTTGTATAGTTCTATTACTATTAAATACATTGAATTCATAGTTTGAAAACACCCTCAAAAGTAAAGCATCTGGCTCACATAGTTTCATAAGTGAAATCTACTGGATATTTAAATGAGAAATAGCATCAATTCCACTCAATTTCTTTCAGAACATAGAAGAGGAAAGAGCACATTCTAATTTATTTTATAAGGTTAGCAGTTCTCTGACAAAAGCATATAAAGACATATAAGAAAAATTCAGGCCAACATATCTCATGAAAATAGATGTAAAAATCCTCAACAAAATATTTTGAAATAAAATTCAGCAACATATAAAAGGAAGGCTGTATCATAACTAAGTGTAGTTTGTTATGCATATAGTGTAGTTTGTTATGGATATAGTGTAGTTTGTTATGGATATGCAATGCCGGTTCAACAACTGAAAATCGGCCAATGAACTCCATCACATTAACTGTTCAAAAAAATGATCAAATCCATTGATGTGGAAAAGGCATTTTAATAAAATGTGTAAAACTCTGAGCAAACTAGAACTAGAAGGAATTTTTTTCAGCCTGATAAAAGTTATCTATAAGAATACCTATATTTGGTATCATTCTTAATTGTGAAAGACTGAGTTCTTTCCTCCTGACATCAGGAATGAAACGATGATGTCCACCATTCTCACTACTCCATTTCAAAATATTATTATAAACACTAGCCAGTTGAACAGAAAAGAGAAGTGAAAATTCTACAGACAGGAATAGAAGAAATAAAACTCGCTTTATGTACAAAGTATATTATTGTCTGTAGAAAATCCCAAGGAATATACTAAAAAAGAAAAAACAAAAACCTATCTAGATATAATTGGACCCAGTAAGTAAGTTGTGAGTTTACCAAGGTCACAAGGTGCAAGATTATCAAACAATAGAAATTTTACTTGTATATTATAACAACAAAAAACTGGAAACTGATATTTTAAAAAAGTATCAGTTACAGTAACTCTTCTCAAGCAACATGCTTAGGTATAAACAATAAAACATGTACAGGATCATTATATTAAGAACTACAATACACTGCTGAAAAATAGATCAATGACAACTTCTCAGTAGAGAGAGATACTGTGTTCAGGCATTCAAAGACTCAAATTACAAAACAATGTCAATTTTCTTGAATTAGGTCTAGAGATTTATTGTAATTCCAACAAAAATTCCCAGAATAATTTTTATAGATGTGGACAAGCTTATTATAAACTTTATATGGGAAAGGAAGTAGAATAGTCAGAAAAATTTTGAAAGCTCCAATAATTAAGAGTCTTTGGTGTTCTTAAAGGGATTGACACTTAGATAAACTAATTAGAATACAAATTTCAGGCATAGACTCATACAGACTTGGTCAATTGATATTTGACAACTGTGCAAAAGTAATTCAATGGAGAAAAGGTAATCTTTTCAACAAATGGTGCTCAAATTGATAGCTTTGAGTAAAATAAATAAATAAATAAACCTTGACATTCATCACATTTTATACAGTAATTATTTCAGAAAAGATTATATATTTAAACGTAAAAAAAAAGTATAAATATTCTAGTAGAATAGGAGAAAATTTTTATAACCTAAGAAGAGGTCTTAGAGTACTTAGATGTGATGACAAAATCAAAATCCATTACATAAAATCTTGATAAATTGGACTTCATGGAAACGAAAAACTTTGCTCCCCAAAAGATAAAATAAGAGAAGCTAGTCTGACATAAAATATTTGCAGTTTATCTGACAAAGGGTTTATGTTCAGAATACATAAAGAATAAAATTCACAAGTAAGAAAACAATCTGATTTTTAAAATGAACAAAGACGATATACAGAAGGCAAATAAGCACACAGAAAGATGTTCAGCACCTCTAGACAGTTGGGAAATGAAAATTGAAATCATGATGAAATTCCACTACTCAGCTGTTAGAATATTCCAAAAAGGAAAAAAGAATATTCTAGATGTAATCAGATCTAGTAAGTGATTTGTGAGTTTACCAAGTTACCAGCTCTTCATATTGTCAGTAGTTTATATTTTAGCCATTTTAATTTTAAAATAAAAAATAAATATTGAAATAAAAATACAACTGGCAATATGAAGAGCTAGCAAGGAGGGGATGAAACTGGAATTATCATATATTAGTGGTGGGAATGAAATGTGACACAGCCATCTAGAAAACAGTTTCGCGATTTTATCTAACATTAAACCCACATTTACCCTATTACCCAGCAATCCAATTCCTACATATTCATCCTAGAAAAATGAAAAGATATGTGCACACAAAATCTATCCATTAATGTTTTTACCAGTTGACTCTATGATCTTTGAACTGAAAATGATGTAAGTGTCCCCCAGTGGGTAAACAGAAAAACAAATTATGGTATGCCCATACCATGGACTCTGCAATAAAAATAATAAACTATTAATGTACACAGAAGCATGGGTGAATCTCAAAGTCTTTATACGGAGTGAAAAAAAGCCCGTTTCTGAAGGTTACATACTATATGATTCTATACAACTTCATTTATATGGCATTCTGGTAAATATGAAATTGTAGTGATAGAGAAGATAAAAGGTTTCCAGGCTTTGGAGGTGTGGGGAGGATTTGTTTTTAAGCATAGGGGTTAGGAGAGAAGGCCCTGGAGCAAGGCTTCTTGGCTCAAATCCCAATTTGCTCACTTCTGAGCTGTTTAGCCTTGGGACAGCGTCCTAAACTTCTTGGTAGCTCTGTTTTTCCAGTCGTAAAATGAGGGTGATACAGCATCTACTTCAGAAGATTGTTGTTGAAATGTAAATGGATTAAATCAATGTGTGTTTTAGAGTGTCATGGAACTATTGTGTGTCTTGACTGGGATGGTGGTTATAAGACTCCATACATTAGTCAACGTTCATAGACTTGTACACCAAAAATGTGTTTTATGTGCTAATTAAAAAATAAAATTAAAGTAAATGCTAATGTGGATTACAAACCTTTAAGGTGGATATGGTGAGCAAAATTGCTGTCCAAACTTAATTTTTCTTGTGTTTTGGCTTGATATACTACTGATTAGCACAAGGACTTTTGGCAATACTCTAAGAAAATATTGCAAACTCTTACGAATAGAACATTTTGAGAACTAATGAGTTAATTTAAAATACATGGAAAATAAAATGACTCCAAAGAATAATCTCACTTGAAATGTGTTCACAAGCTGTCAGATAACTTGATCATTCATTATTTGAGGTGAGTAAGGGTTTAAGTGGAATTCAGCATTTGTTCAGGCCTTAGTTTTACTGCCCATAAATAACAGAAAGACAATTTGGAAAAGAGAGGCCATAAGTGAGAAATAAATCTCATGTTGGCTTCATGCCTAGAACTAATGAAGGAAAAGGACGTAGGCCAAAATGAACAATAATTCAAAAGGGGCAAATGTATATCTTTTAATTGCTTTTATTCCTAAGTTCATGACCCCTAGATGTGAGAACCTGTGATCAAAATCGGGGTTTGTTAAGTCCACGGCAGAGGTGTCACCTTGGGCACTTGATACATCAAAAACCCAGGTAGGAAATAAATCACACACCCACCCAACCCCCCCATACACAAGAAGTTATTTCTCCACAGTGACATTGGCCTAATGTAGCACCAGCACTGGCCTAATGTATGCTGTCTTTTACCAGTATATTGGCCCAAGATCACAATGCACAATTCAAGACTGATTGCACTTTTCTTTTATAAAATGAGTCATTCTATAAAAAAGGCATGTGGATAACTACACAGCTTTTCTTCATGCTCTCTAATGATTAATTACTCCTCTACAGAGAAAAAAATTATAACAAGCTGTGCCAACTAGTCGCATTTCCAAACTCAATTAATTCACTTGGCTTTCATTTTTTAAGAAATCACTCCCTCCTAATAATCTCTAATAATCTCCTAAGACTTGCATCTGTTTAGGGAAATATAATAAAACATAAGGTGCATTTGAAAGAGTAGGATTGCACTTAGGAGCCATAAAGTTGGTGCTGTGAAAGATATTTTGAGCATATTTTAACTACAAAATTAAATATTATGACATTGTTATTACTTTTTTTATTTTCTTAGTTTCTGGGAAAATTCTAAATATTTTACAATATTTATCACACACAGTACTTTATGTTTCCCTCTCTTCTAGTTTTCCACAGGCTCTTCCTTCTATACAGACATTGCATAAAAGCAGGCCTCAAGTGGAGTCAGGAAAGTTAAATTTGAATACAGTTCCATCACTGCTATGTGTGCTTGGCAGAGGTGCTTCACCCTTTTAAAACTTTAGCTTCCTTACGAATAAAGTGGAAATATTCCCTGTCATGTCTACATCAGCAAGTTATTATGAGAATTGAATGAAATTATAGAAACTTGGTAAAATGACAGACTAGAAAAAGATTGATGTCATCATCATGATAACAATCTTTTGCATATTCCTCACCCGTCCATGCCTGTCAAAGTCCCTCCTTAATCTTGGTATTTGTGTTGCTTCTTGAAGGGTTTCTACTAACAGAATAATATGTGGATGTGAGTACATAAGATATCACAGCATCTACTACAGTGCTCTGTACATCACTGGTACTGTGTACATCAATAAATGTTCATTGACTGAAACCCATACCTTTAGTGCAAGGGTAGGTAAGTGGGAGATGGGTATGTCCATTCCTTGTTCAAAGCCTTCATTGGTTTTTTATCACTCAGCATAGGAGGTCCTGGAGCAAGACCACCTCCATCAGAACTCAAGTTGCTCATTTCTTAGCTGTGTAAGCAAGTGACCTAAACTCTTCACTTCTGTGTGTTTAGCTGTACAATGAGGATGATATAAAGATCTAATACAAAGGCATGTTGTGAAGTTTAAAGCGTGCCAAATACTTAAAACACTACCAGGCATGTATTAAGGATTAATAAGCATTTATTGCTGTTGTTATGTGGACGTGGATGAAAATCTATAGTAGGATTTTGCATGACTTGACCACTACTTATCTTGGCTATTCTGTAACTCCGTCTACTACTGTACCTCTTCCACACATACTTTTTTAGTACAGCGTATCATGAAATGTTGACCACCCTATTTTACCTAAATGAATTTATACTTGTTTTCTCATCTACCTAAAGTAGTATTTCCACTTCATAATTCCTACCTATCTTTCAGACTTCAGGAAAATATTACTTCCTGGAGTACGTCTTTTTTAATGTACTAGAATGTGTCAAATCTTCCTGTTAATCACTAATTTAACTGCCTATACTTCTCTGCTGAGAGCACTTAATTACAATCATTATGAAATAATTAATTTTGCATTTCATCATTTATTGACTCATAACATTCTGCCTTTTTTCTTTTGTATCCCTAGCACGTAGCACAGTGTCCAGTAAATAATGGTGGAATACATAAGTACAAGAATAAGGAATCAGACCATTTGGTAAAGGCTCGACTTTAATTGATAAAAAAGGCTCAATTCAAAATGTCAAAGAGCCATGGTTTAGAGCACATTTAATTGCAAATTAATATACAAGTAATTTTAGATCAGACATCTCAATTCAATATACGTGAACGAGATAATACATGAAAAACTACTTCTTTGTACCTAGTTAGTACTACATGAGTTTAAAACATTGTGGTTATTGTTATTTATTCAATTTACTTTGGACAAAAACGTCCATGATTTGTAAATTTTTTCATATAATCCATGCTTTCCCAGAAATTATGGCTTGAAAACAGCTACCTTAAATCTGCCCTATATAGGTACAATTTTTAAAAATGAACAGATTGTTTAGAATTTTCATGGCACATTTTGGAGGAAGTATACTGAATAATAATTAAATAATCTGCCTCTAGTCTAAATTAGAGTTGAATAAACTGATGACGCTCCCATTCACGGCAGAGAGTTGAACAGATTTTCATTAACATCTGGTATTTCCCAACTCACTTTTCTCATTATTAAAGCCAATAAATGGCTTGGGTTGAGATTACTCTCAAAGGGTCTTTAGGAGAGACCTGATCAGATCTGCTTATTACTTTGCTTTCCAAATGTTGCCCAAAATATCCTTTGGTAATCAATGCATGGCTAACATTCTAGAACCTATTAAGAACAAAGAATTTGAAATCTGCCAAGCTCTAAGCTTCACTCCTAGTGGAAACTGTTCATTAATTTGCTAAGAAACCTTTTATGTAAGGGACCTATTAAAATATTTATCTCTCCTTGAAGTTTAGTTCAAGTAAAAAGTTTGCCTTTGTAGATATACCTGTGTGTTTTCTCGAACTAACCATGAGTTCTGTGTAACGGACTTATTCTAATTTTCCAAAAACATCTATGTGTCTACCATTTATTGAGATTTTTGTTTTATGATCAATGTAATTTGATTACTTTGTGTAATATACCATCAAATCTTGTAAGGGTCCTCAAAATCAAGTAGGCATATGTAAATTCTAAACTACAAACAAGCAAAGAACCTAGTATTAACTCTGTACAATGTCTTTTCTTACATAGTTAAGAATTACAAATTGCAGATATTTCTCAAGGTTGTTCGATGCTTATAAAATTTTAAGGAATCAGATGAGTTAATTTCCTTTTCTCTTATGTAATACCCACTTAGATAAAAAAAATCATTATTTTTTTTTTGAAGCATCAAGAAATGGACATAGATGACTGATCAACTCTGAACTCTTTAGCGTGTTTCTTTCCTTTTCTTCCCTTACGTTGACTTACCCTTAAGAGCACGTCCTATTTCCACCTTGTATGGTTTGCAACCAACCAACCAACCACGTAGCAAAGGACACTGCAGAGCCAGGTAGACACCCGCTGCAGGTGGAGCAATGATCTTTCTTTCCCCTCTGCATTTCTTGCTAATTAAGAAAATGGGTGATCAATGATTTTTCCCCTTTGCATGTCTTACGAATTAAAGAGAAAAGGAAGGCTTTCACGGAAGAAGAGAAAGACAATGTGATTTAGTCGGTCAGTGGTGGGTTTGAATTCTAACTATTTCATTAACTACCCTAAAGTCGAAGGAGTTATATAACGCTTCTATGCCTCAAACTAGATTGGCAGAGTGAAAAAATAACCATGTAATAAGCCCACTAGCCACAGTTGGTGGAGGGGAAAATGTGGGAAGCTCTTTTCTTCACCAGTGTTTAAGTTTCCGCATGGGCTCCTCCCAGGACAGTAACCTCCTTGGGTCCCCTGGATGGCTGGAGTCTTCCCTTGTAATCTTGCTTCCTACCTCACCTGCCTCCTGAGGCTGGCTCTGCGGGTGGCAGGGGCATCCATTCTCTCTACACATGACCCTCTGTTAGTTAAACCAACAAACTCATTCTTGGTGTGGTACTGATGGCTGCCAAAAGCTTCCTAAAATACACCTTCTAAGTGACATTTGCATTTGAATAGGAAGTTTAGCAGATGAGGCGGGGATTTTGGAACATGGGTCCTTTTTGGTTTCGTTGTGACAACATTTACCAAAGGATTTTAAAAATTGACTACTTAGATGTAACAAGGAAAAAAAATGATCACATGTATTGTGGAGAGACCGTATTAAACAAAATTAAGCAGATTCATTGACTGTCATCCTCCTTGGAGGCCTTAAGAGGCAATGCACACTGTAGATAAGGAGTGTACAGTGATTACACTGAAAATCATTCATTTAACAATTATTTATTGAGCATCTGCTTTGCACCGGGCACTGTCCTAGGTGCTGATGGCAATAGTATTGAGTAAGTCAAGATCGTTGTTCTCATGAACCTGACAGTTCAGGGCTTGAGCTTCCGGTGGTGGTGGTTAGAGGAGGAGGCAGCAGAAAATAAAAGATGCAAGTAAACAAATACATAAAACGAATACTTTGGGATCATGTGAAGTATTGAGAAGAAAAAAACATGCAGTGATCTGGTAGATACAGAAACGTCTCTGAATGAGAAGAAAAGGATTCTACAAAGCTCTGAGACAGTACGATTCCACATGAGATAAGAGAACATGAGAAAAGCCCACGTGGGAAAGAGCTTAGCATATTCACCCTCAGATAACACTCACTCTGGAAATCTCTTTCCCCGAACTTGGTAAAAGGATCATGTCCCACAGAACATATTTTGAGAAAAAGTGCCCTATAGCCTACTCATCCCCATATTGTTATCCCCATATTGTTATGAGTCCTTCTCTTCTCCCTTGTATCATCTGTAAAGTGGGCTCTAGTACCTATCTTATATGTTATATGGTTAAAAAAAACAACCAGACAAGAATGTAATGGCATGATTGCAGCTATTGCAGACGCAACATCCTAGGCTCCAGCAATCTTCCTGCTTTTGCATTCCAGCCTGGGTGACAGAGCGAGACCCTTTCTCCAAAAAATAAAATGAAATAAGAAACAAATAGAATGGCTGATACATGCAGATACGCAATTGCTGTCAATTTCTTTTCACTCTCTTACACTGAAAATCACTCAAGGAAAGAAGATATGCTAAGACTTAGTAAATGTTTGCACTGTCAACAGTCCTTTCTACTAAGTATCATCCCTCATTTGTTCACGCTGTCATTACTTCATCTTATTATTAATAAAATCTGATTTCATACTGGCAATATCAGAGACAGAAAAACACTTATAAAAGTTACAAAATATACAGGTATGTTTATTTTATTGATAAAATATAAACTCCTTCTTCCCCACCAAATGGTGTCCCCAGAAGCTTACTATTGGGTTCAAGTAAAAACCTAGAGCAGTTATATGTCTTTTCTCCTGAAAATGGATTTTAATAATAAAGACATATATTAGTAAATACAGAATGTGTCAATACATACACGTAATTATAGAAGATTACTGGTCTATTAATTCCACAGAAATAAATATAATCCTATATTATGTAAATTGAATTTAGACTTTTGTCATATATATGTTAATTTTTCAATTTGTTCAAGAGGAAAATGTTAGGTGAATTTTTTTAGTGACTCATTTACCACAATTTCAGGGGAAAAAATGTCAGAAATAGAGTACATTTTAAACATGAACAGAAAATTATCTGTCAAAACAAATACCTTCATATGACTTCAAAGAACCCATTTAAAGGAATTATAAATATTTCTGTCTAAAAAATTTTAGTCTTAAATGTACAGTATTAACATGTTTCACACCTCTTATTTCTATTAGTATAGGCAAAACTTATATGTAAAATAAGATTATGCTTAAGTAATTTGTTTTCATCCTTCCTGCCACAGAATTCATGTGGGGATTTTTGACAGGCAAATTATTCAAGTACAGGATAAAAGAGCAAAATGGAAACTGAAGGGCTAGTGTAATAAAGGAAATTTAAAAATGACTAAAGTTTGCAAAAACTGAAAGAATACATGTTGACCATTCAAATGCAAAACTGGGCCAAATGTGGTGGTTCACACCTGTCATCCCATAACTTTGGGAGGCAGAGGTGGGCAGACCACTTGAGGTCAGGAGCTTGAGACCAGCCTGGCCAACACGGCAAAAACCCATCTCTAGTAACACTACAAAAATTAGCTGGGTGTGGTTGTGTTTGCCTGTAATCCTGGCTCCTCAGGAGTCTGAGGCAGGAGAATTGCTTGAACCTGGAAGGTGGAGGTTACAGTGCGCTGAGAACGTGCCACTACGCTCCCGCCTGGGCAAGATAATGAGACTGTTTCAAAAAAAAAAAAAAAAGAAACAAACAAAACAAAAACTCCAAAAACCAAAACTGAACATGAAGGTAGAAAGGACAGCTCTTCCATTGTTCCCAACCTCTGCAGGGGTAGTCATTATTAAGAGCTTGTTTTGAATGCTTCAAAATATTTGCCATGCAAGTGACTGTATTATATTTTTTTTACACAAGTGAGCATAATGGGTATACTATTTCAATATAATAGTCCTTAAAAATTTTTGTTTTAATTTAGATTCAGGAAGTACATACGCAGGTCTGTTGCATGGATATAGTGTATAATGGTGGGATTTGGGCTTCTATGTAGCTATCAGTCAAACAGTGAACGTTGTACACAATAGATAATTTTTCAGCCCTCATCCCTCTCTCCACATCTCCCCTTTTGGAGTTCCCAAGGTTTATTATCTGTATCTTCATGTTCATAAACATAATCATCTTCATCATACATTTTTACTTTTCAATTTATTTTGGAAAACATTTCTATCAGATGCAGAGTGGAGCTTCTCTAATTAATTATACCTGGTTTTTTATTTGATGGATTTCCCACAATGTGTTTAGCTAATCTCCAATTAAATTGTGAGCATTTAATAATTTCTGTTACTTTCCTTTCATGAACAATGCTTTTCTAACATTATATATACATGTCTTGACACATTGTTTGCTGGTTGCTTTTTGTCTCTAGCAACTGCCCAGCTTTATGTAGAACTAGGTTACTTGTTCTGTAAGAGAAGTGGCTAGAACACATCTTGTTTTAGTTATTTCTAGCTGCTACAATGAAATACCACAGATTGTGTGGCTTATATACAACATAAATTAATTTCTCACAGTTCTGAAGGCTGGGAAGTCTAAGATCAAGGTGTTGGCATATCTGGTGTCAGGTAAGGGCCTGTTTTCTGATTCATAGAATTTTGTCGTATTCTGGCTTACAGTGTACCAATAGTTTCCACGACCCTTGGATTAAAGCACACTTCTGTGTGGCAGTTCCTCAAGGATCTAGAACCAGAAATACCATTTGACCCAGCAACCCCATTACTGGGTATATACCCAAAGGATTATAAATTATTCTACTGTAAAGACACATGCACACAGATGTTTATTGCAGTCTTATTTACAATAGCAAAGACTTGGAACCAACCCAAATGCCCATCAATGATAGACTAGATAAAGAAAATGTGGCACATATACACCATGGAATACTGTGCAGCCATAAAGAAGAATGAGTTCATGTTCTTTGCAGGGACATAGATGAAGCTGGAAACCATCATCCTCAGCAAACTATCACAGGAACAGAAAACCAAACACTTCATGTTCTCACTCATAAGTAGGAGTTGAACAATGAAAACACATGGACACAGGGAGGGGAACATCACACATTGGAGATTATTGGGGGGAGGGGAAGGGGAAGGATAACATTAGGACAAATACCTAATGCATGTGGGGCTTAAAACCTAGATGACAGGTTGATAGGTGCAGCAAACCACCATGGCACATGTATACCTATCTAACAAACCTGCGCGTTCCACACATGTATCCCAGAACTTAAAGTAAAATTTTTAAAAATAAAAAATAAAAACATACTTCTTACCATTGCCTACAAAGGCCAGTGGAATCTATGCACTGCCTACCTCTAAAGTCATCATTTGCCATTCGTCCTTTCCTTAGGACCCAGTCACACAGCCCTCTGTGGGCTCTTCCAACACACTAAACTCATCACACTTGCTTGCTGTTTTTTCTGGCTATAACGTTCAGCTCCCAAATCTTGCTATGACTGACCTCTCCTTACAATTTAGGTCTCAGCTTTAGTATCACCGCATAACCGAGCATTTAACCTAAAAGAACCACCCATCACCTTCTAACATATCACACTACTTCTGTGCCACTCACTGTGTTTCTAATGATGTCATTTACTGTAAAGTCTAACTTGTCCTGTATTAACATAGCTATATCATATTTATTTTGATGAGAACCTGCAATAGTTTACCATTTTTCTGTTCCATTATATTTTACCTTCTATGTTATTCTGTTTAGGTTTTCTTCTTGAAAGCAAAACATCACAAACTGGATTTATTTTTCTCCAGTTCAAATGATGAAAATAATTAAATTGCACTTATTGTGATTATTGACATATTTGTATTTATTTCTTCCAACTTACATTCTATTGTTTACAATCTTGTCTCTTTCTTTTATTCTCACTCCTTTATTGTGTTCTGCTGAATAAAATTTTTCTACATGTACATTGGTCTCATCTGCTGACTTTGAACTTATATATTCATTTAGTAATTTCTGTTAATTTAACTAATCTTTAATTAGTCACAGAAGTTGTTACTGCAAATCTGTAATTATTTATGTTTCCTAAACATAAAAAGGATTTTAGTATGCAGTTCCACACTTAAAGTCCTCATGTATATTGCTTCCTAGAATTTTAGTTTCATCAAAAAAAAAAAAATCTGTAATTAGTTTTACTATCAGCTGTCAACTAGAATTTCCAACATAATTTTATCAACATTTTCACTTATGTTGTTTTAGTCTCATGCTTTCTCTCCGAGCTTATATTATTTTTAAAAATTTGAAGGAGGGTCTACATTTGCCTTTGTATATTTGCAATGTCTTTATTTCGCCTGTGCTGTGGAATGACCATTTAGAAGAATCTAACATTGGGTTCACTGTCTTAGCACTCTGAAGATACACTAATATTTTTTCAGTTTCTATTATTGCTGTCAAGAAGTCAGTTTCAGGTTAATCTGCAACAATTTACAGGTAATCTGTCTACTCTTTGTGGTAAATTTAAAGGATGAAAAAAAACAAAACCGATGGTTTGCAGTTTTACAATGTTATGCCTAAATCCACATTTGTATTTATATGCTATTCAGTCCTATAGAAACATTTGATCTGAGAACCATGTTTTTTTTTTTTTTTTTAAGTTCTGGAAAACTCTCAACTCTCTTCCTGTCAAGTAGAGCCTTCTCTGCCATTCGTCTCATTTTCACCCGAAACTCTGAATGAACATAGACTGTAGCGATTCAAACTTTTACTCATGTATTTATGAATTGATTTTTGAATATATATGCCATTGCTGTGTTTATTCCCTCTTCAGTCGGTTCCGGTTTAGCATTTATCTCTTATGTAGTACTTTAATTCAATGGTTGTTATTCATATTCAAGATTTCTACATGTTCTTGTAACCATTTCTTAGTTATTTCTTTGCTATATGCTTTTTTCTTTTCTTTTCTTTTCTTTTTTTTTCAAATGGAGTCTCACTCTGTCGCCCAGGCTAGAGCGCAGTGGCACCATCTCGGCTCACTGCAACCTCTGCCTTCCGGGTTCAAGCGATTCTTCTGCCTCAGCCTCCTGAGTATCTGGGACTACAAGCGCCCACCACCACGCCCAGCTAGTTTTTGTATTTTTAGTAGAGACAGGGTTTCACCGTGTTGCTAGGCTGGTCTCAAACTCCTGACCTCAGGTGATCTGCTCACCTTGGCCTCCCAAAGTGCTGGGATTACAGGTATGAGCTACCGTGCCTGGCCTGGTTTTAGTTTTGTATGTGTCTCCCCATTGTCCCCTCTTCTCATTGTTTCTGAGGCAACCGTCACATCTTATAATGACCACCTATGGCTCTGGGTATATCACAGATCTTGTCACCAAGCTCAGCTGACTTGGCTCAGTTCCTGCTCAATATGCCATGTCTTTGTCTTTCAACTTCTCTAGGTCCACACTTTTCTATAAACTCATTATGCATTAGTTTGCTTGGGCAGCTGTAACAAAGCGCCACAAACTGAGGTGGCTTAAACAGCGGAATTTGACTGTCTCACAATTGCATGGTCTAGAAATCAGAGAGCAAGGTGTTGGCAGAATTTGTTCTTTTTGAGGGGTGTTGGGAAAAAATTTGTTGAATTCATCTCTCCTGGCTTCTAGACGGTTGCTGGTCATCTTTGGTTTCTTTGGATGATAGAATATCACCATAAATCACCGCCTTCATCTGCACATGGTATTCCCCCTGTGAGTGTGTCTCTAAATTTTCCCTTTCTATACAGACACCTGTCATATTGGATTAAGCCCTACCTGAATGACCTAATTTTAATGTGATTACCCCTGTAAAGACTTTATATTCAAAGCCAGTCACATTCGGAAATTTCAACATATGAGTTTTGGGAGGATGCAATGTAATCCATAACATACAGCTACAGTAAATTTCCTTGAAGGCATCTCTTGTTTTTCTTAACTTACCTATGCTGTTGTGTTTAAACAGTAAACTTAGCTGGAAACATTCATCTCAAGCGAGGCACTTTGATTATCTTTGACTCACAAAAGCTGATGCTGTGTTCAAAGTTTAGCAAATGCAGAGCTTCGGATCATCTCGTTGTTTATTTTTCGTTGTTTTTTATATTTTTATCTGTTATTATTATATGTTTGCTATGAAGAAGATATAGTTAAGTGTGAATCAATACCCAGGTTGAGATATTTCTAATTTCATTGCAGTAAAAATACTAAATGAAGGCTGGGCGTGGTGGCTCACGCCTGTAATCCCAACACTTTGGGAGGCCGAGATGGGTGGATCATGAGGTCAGGAGTTTGAGACAAGCCTGTCCAATATGGTGAAAACCCATCTCTACTGAAAAACACAAAAATTAGCCGGGCATGGTGGTGCCCACCTGTAATCCCAGCTACTTAGGAGGCTGAGGCAGGAGAATTACTTGAACCCGGGAGGTGCAGGTTGTAGTGAGCTGAGATCATGCCACTGCACTCCAGCCTGGGCGACAGAGTGAGAATCCGTCTCAAAAAAAAAAAAAAAAAAAAAAAAAAATACTAAATGAATTATATTTTGGAACTAAAGTTTACAAGAAGCACATACAATCAAGGTAACTCTGGGAAAAAAAAATAGTTGAGGAATGGGGCTAACTAGAACTGAAGAATGTTAAAATGTATTTCCTAACCTAGTTATTAAAATAATATGGTATTGGCAAAAGAAATCAGTAAAACGAAGTACAAAGCTCAAAAATAGATAAACGTCCATGAAATTTTTTTGGATATATTCTTGGGTTGCAATTAAAGTTAGAAGAACTAATATGGACTACTCAATAAATGGATATATTTCGTCAACTATATGACCAACTGTATAATTAAAGTTATAACTCCACATCATATTACTCAACATAATAATAATCAAACATTAAAAATAAGTAAAGGTACTTGAAAATATTGTTTAATATTAGTTAGAACATGACTGTAAGAGATGATTATTAAAGGAGTAACAAAGAGAAGGAAGTCATAAAGAGAAAAGAAGACATACTATAACATATCCCATAAGTAAAAGGTAAATAATAAATTAGTAAACTCCAAATATATGAAAAACACCTGCAGAATCCTAAGAATGAGACCCATGCACCCAATGAAAAAATCAAAAACACTACAGAGCAAAACAAGATGGGGGAAACACAATTTCATATAGACCAAGAACACTCATACATTTGATGTTAGAAGCTAAATTGAAACAGTTATTTTGGGGGCATGTTTACAACATAAAACAACATACTTATACCCTTTAAACCTCTATATTCTGTGATTTACACTGACAAAAATCAAATACAGCAATTTCTCCAAAATATTGCGGGTCTGGTTCCAGATAGCTCCAACAAAGCTAATGTTGCAGTAAAGCAAGTCACACATATTTTTTGGTTTCCCAGTAAATAAAAACTTATTAGTTTATTAAGTGTGCAATAGCGTTATGTCTAAAAAAATTTACATACCTTAATTTAAAAATACTTTATTGCTGAAAATTGCTCATGATTATCTAATCAGAGAGTCGTGATCTTTTTGCTGCTGGAGGATCTTGACTCAACTTTGATGGCGGCCGACTGATCAAGATGGTGGCTACTGAAGTTTGGTGTGGCTGTGGCAATTTCTTGAAATAAGACAGCAATGAGATTTGCCATACTGATTGATTCTTCCTTTCCTGAAAGACTTCTCTATGCCATATCATGCTATTTGTTAGCATTTTATTGACAACAGAACTTTAAAACTTGGAGTGAATTCTCTCAAACCTTGCCACTGCTTTATCAACCAAGTTAGTGGGATATATGAAATACTTTGTTGTCATTTCAACAATGCTCACAGCATCTTTACAGGAATAGATTCTATCTCAAGTAATCGCTTTCTTTGCTTGTTGTTAAGAAGCAACTTCTCATCTGTGAAAGTGCTATCATGAGAACACAGCAATTCTATCACATCTTGAGGCTCCACTTAGCATTCTAGCTCTGTCGCTATTTTTACTATAGCTGCAGTGACTTCGTCTGCTAAAGTCTTGAACCCCTCAAAGTCAAGCATGAAGGTTGGAATCGATTTCTTCCAAATGCCTATTTATGTTGATATTTTTGACCTCTTCCCATAAATCACGAATATTCTTAATGACGTCTAGAATGGTGACACCTTTCCAGAAAGTTTTTCAATTTACTTTGCCCACACTTACGAGAGGAATCACTATCTATGACAGTTACAGCCTTACAAAATGTATTTCCTAAATAAAAAGACTTGAATATTGAAATTACTCCCTGGTCCATGGGCTGCACAATGGATGCTGTGTTAGCAGGCATGAAAGCATGAATCCCCTTGCACATCTCCATCAGAGCCCTTGGATGACTAACGGAATTTTCAATGAGTAGTGATATTTTTAAAGATTTTATTTTATTTTTTAGGTCTCAACAACAGACTTAAAATATTCAGTAAATCATGCTGTAAAGAGATGTTCTGTCATCCAGGTTTTGTTATTCCATTTCTAGAGAAGAGACAGAGTAGATGTAGGATAATTCTTAAGAGCCCTGGGGTTTTCAGAATGGTAAATGAGCATTGGCTACAATTGAAAGTCACCAGCTGCATTGGCTCCTAACAAGAGTCAGCCTGTCTTTGAAGCTTTGAAGCCAGACCCTGACATCTCTTCACCAGCTTAGAAAGTCCTAGAAGGCATCTTCTTCCAATAGCAGACTATTGTGTCTACATGGAATATCTGTTATTTAGTGTAGCTGACCTCATAATTATCCTAGCTAGATTTTCTGGATAACTTCCTACAGCTTCTACAATAGCACCTGCTGCTTCATGTTGCAGTTGTATGTTACAAAGATAATTTCTTTCCTTAAATTTCATGAACCAGCCTCTACTAGCTTCCGACTTTTCTTATGTAGCTTTCCCAACTCCACCTCTCTCACCCTTCATAGAACTGAGAAGATGTAGAGCTTTGCTCTGGGTTAGGTTTTGGCTTAAAGGAATGTTGTGCTAGTTTGATCTTGTATCCAGACCACTAAAACTTTCTCCATATCAACATTAAGAATGCTTCCTTGGGAGAATGAGGCAGGTGGATCACAAGGTCAAGAGATCGAGACCATCCTGGCCAACATGATGAAACCCCATCTCTACTAAAAATGCAAAAATTAGCTAGGCGAGTGGCACACGCCTGTAGCCTCAGCTACTTGGAAGGCTGAGGCAGGAGAATTGCTTGAACCTGAGAGGCAGAGGTTGCAGTGAACTGAGATCACGCCACTGCACTCCACTCTGGTGACAGAGTGAGACTCTGTCTACCAAAAAACCCCAAAAAGCTGATTCCTTATCATTCAGATGTTCACTGGAGTAACACTTTTAATTTTCTTCAAGTACTTTTCTTTTGCATTTATAATTTGTCTAACTGCTACTAGAGGCCTAGCTTTGGGTCTGTCTCAGCTTTCAACATGCCTTCCTCACTAAGCTTAATCTTTTCTAGCTTTTGATTTCATATGAGAGACGTGCGACTCTTCCTTTCACTTGAGAGCACTTAGAGGCCATTATAGGGTTATTGACTGGCCTAATTTCAATTTTGTTGTGTCTTAGGGAACAGAGAGGCCCTAGGAGAAGGAGAGAGATCTAAGAATGGCTGGTCAGTGGAGCAGGCTGAGCACACACAGCATTTATTGATTAAATTTGCCATCTTTTATGGGTGCTGTTTGTGGCACCCCAAAATAATTGCAATAATAACCTTAAAGATCCCTGATCACAGATCACTAAAACAGACATAATGATTAATAATGGAAAAGCTTGGAATATTATGAGAATTATCAAAATGTGAAACAGGGACGTCGATGTCATGCTGTTGGAAAAATGCTACTGATAGACTTGCTTGATAGAGGGTTGCTACAAACATTCACTTTGTAAAACATGCAGTATCTGCAAAGCTCAATAAAGTGAAGCAGAATAACATGAGGTCTGCCTGTATATGCACAGAGATTATTGCACAAGATTATTCCTCCAGTATTAAACATAATATATTTATAAATAGTCAAAATGTGATATATGTAACTTACTGAATAACTTATGACACATCCATGAGATGTTACAATTAAATTAAAAATCATGTAGGAAACCAACACATTATCAGTGATCATCCTTGTGATTTTTAATTTTTCATTTTATTTTTGTACTTTAAAAAACTTTCTGCATATAGAATCCTTTTTTGTAATGAGAAGAAGACAATACTTTTAGGTAAATACTGTCAGATTTAAAAAATTGCATCCACTTTCTTGTGTTATTATGAAGACAATTTTTTTCTTTTTTTATTCTCAACTTGAGATAGAGAACAGCTAATTACTATTTTTGTGCAAAACATCATGTATCTATTACAACCTTCAGGTATTTTAGGTTATTTTCAACACTTCCTTCAACTTTCTTATTTTTTGAATACATTTAACAGTTCTTTCAGCATTTTACTTTATATCTTATTTTCAAGTCTTTCTGATCACTGTGGACTGTTTGCTAAAGTTTCTGACCTCCTAGGCAATCAAAAGTCTCTATTACAGAAGCAGGCAAAACATAATACATGAAAAACTATCAACATGAAAAACTGGAAGTCTGTTCCAAAGAAACGTCATAATGGACAGTCAGTGGTTAATGGCAAGAATCAATGCATCCCCTAGCACTCTTGTGTGGGCAAGCCATCCTGTGCTGATGTCTCCTGGCAACAAATAGGACTCTTGTGAGTAGGAAGAGTTAATGTAGCTTCCCAAAGCACCAAATTTATTTCCAGGGACTGTTTTATGCACTCAGAGAATTTGGTTTACCATAATACAAGTCCCTTTGCTAACAGTACCAAGAATAAAAGAAACTCTTATTTATCGTTTTTTATAGTTTACTTCCGTAATTATTTCTTTTTCTACAAACAGCTCACATATGAAGTGAGTTCAGTGCAGAAATTCTCGTTTTTGGAGGTTTTGAGGATTGTCAGTTTGGGCATGTTTATAGACTGTTCTCTGAATGCAGCTTTTGGTAAACAAACACTTTTGGGAGCCTAGGAACTTAAGTGATGTTGTGGGTATACAGAGAAACAGGCTAATTTGTTTCAAAAAATGTGTATTGACTTTGACATACACATCAGTTAGGTTTATAAACTTAGGACAAATCTATTGTTGAATGATTGAACCATAGTTGGAATAGGCAAATATAAAATTAAGATATATATTGTATGAAACATTAACGTATTTCTAAGAAACTATTCATTTGGAATCCATCTAACTTTTCATTTTATACCATGTTTCCAACTGTATTTTCATCAGAATATATAAAAATATATGCTGTATTTCATATTTCAATGATTTGAAGGATTAAGAGATTTCATTTATATGAAGACATCAAACACCTACTTAGAGAAATATCTATTATTAGTCGTGTTTCATATTCTACATCCAGTTAGCAGCTTACACAAAAAAATCTCAATTAACCTTATCTTTCATGCTAATCTATGATACTTTATTTTTCGAAATAGATTCTTTCAAACTAGAAAATAATTCCTGATTATAAATTAAGCCCCTTTCAAACTGCATGCAGTTTTGAATAACTTTTTGGGAGCAGTTTTAGGTTCACAGCAAAATTGAGGGAGAAGTACAGAAATTCTCCATATAACCCAGCCCACACACATGCATAACTTTTCCTATTATCAACATCCTCCACCAGAGTGGAACATTGTTGTAATTTATAAACCTATATTGACACACCACGATCGCCCAAAATTCACAGTTTACATTAGGGTTGACGCTTGATGTTGTACATTCTAAGGGGTTTAGATGAATGTATAATGGCAGGCCTCTACCATTATAATATCACACAAAGTATTTCACTGCCCTAAAAATCCTGTGCTCCACCTATTCATCTAATCCCTGGCCACACTCCTTCCTCCATACTCTCAGAAGCCACTGAACTTTTTACTGTCTCCATAGTTTTACCCTTTCCAGAATCATTTAGTTGGAATCATAGAGTCTGTAGCTTTTCCAGACTGGCTTCTTTCACCTAGTAATATGCATTTAACTTTCCTCCATGCCTTTTCATGGCTTGGCAGCACATTTATTTTTAGCACTGAATAATATGTATTCTATTGTTTAGGTGTGCCACAGTTTGTTTATCCATTCACCTATGAAAGAACATTTTGGCTATTTCTAAATTTTGGCAACAGTAAATACAGCTTCTAAAAACAGCTGTATTTACAATTGCAAAAATTTAGAAATAGCCAAATGTTGCAGTGTTTCAACTCATTTGGGCAGATAGCAAAAGAGTGCAATTGTTTGATTATGTGACAAGAGTATGTGTATTTTTGTAAGAAACTCTCGGACTGTTTTCCAAAGTATTTGTACTATTTTGCACTCCCCCCAGAAATAAATGAGAATTCCTGTTGCTTCACATCCTCACCAATACTTGGTGTATCTAGTGTTTTGGGTTTTGCCCGTTCTAATAGGTATGTGGTGATAGCTAACTTTCAATTGGCATTTCCCCGATGACCTATGATGTGGAGCATCTTTTTATATACTTATTTGTCATTGGTATATCTTCTTTGGTGAGAGGTCTGTTAGGATTCTTGACCCAAGTTTTAGTTGGCTTGTTTTCTGATTATTGAGTTTTAAGAGCTCTTTGTATATTTTGGAAACAGTCCCTTATTAGATGTTGTCATTGCAAATATTTCTCCCAGTCTGTTGTTTGTCTTCTTATTGTCTTCACATCCTCTTTCACAGAGAAGTGTTTAATTTTCATTAGGTCCAACTTATCAATTACTTATTTTGTAATTTGTGCCTTTGGAGTTGTATCTAAATACTCATCTCATATACAATGCGATCTAGGCTTTTTCCTATGTTTTCTTATAGGAGTTTTATAGTTTTGCATTTTACATTTAGGTCTATGATCCAACTGAGTTCATTTTTTTGAAGAGTATAAGATCTGTACCTAGATTCATTTTTTGGCTTGTAGATACACAGTTCTTCCAACACCATTTGTTGAAAATACTATATTTGCTCTATTGTATTGCTTTTGCCACTTTGTCAAAGATCAGTTGACCATATTTATGTTGATGTATTTCTGGTTTATTGTTTTCCACTAACACCACATTGTCTTGATTACTGTAGTTTTATAGTGAATCTTGAAGTCAGGTAATGTTCGTCCTCTAATTTTGTTCTTCAGTATTATGTTGTCTATGTTAAATCTTTTATGTCTCTCTATAAATTTTTGAATCAGTTTGTTGATATCCACAAAATAACTTGCAGGGATTTTTATTGGGATTGTATTAACTATGTAGATCAATTTGAGAAGAACTGAAATTTTAACAATCTTGAGTGTTCCTATCCATAAGTATGTAATATCTCTTCATTTACTTAGTTCTTTGATTTATTTCATTAGAGCTCATTGGTTTTCATCATCTAGAGTTTACATATATATATTGTTAAATTTATGCCTAAGTATTTCATTATTTGAAATGCTAAGGTAAATGGTATTGTGTTCTTAATTTAAAATTCCACTTGTTCATTGCTGGTATGTAGGAGAGTTATTGACTTTTCCATACTAACCTTGTATCCTGTAACCTTACTATAATTACCTTTGTTCTAGGATTTTTTAAACTTGGATTTTATACACAGAAGATCATGTCACCTGTGAACTAAGATAATTTTATTTCTTCCTTCCCAATATGCATATGTTATATTTCCTTTTCTTGTCTTATTGCTATCTAGAGCTTTCAGTATAATGCTGGAAAGGAGTTGGGAGAGGCAGCCTTGTAGTTTCTCACTATAAAGTATGATGCTACCCATAAGGCTTTTGTTGTTGTTGCTGTTTGGTAGACATTCTTCATTAAGTTGAGGACATTTCCTTCTGTTTCTAGCTTTTTTTTTTAAAATATGAGTATGTGTTAGACTTCATCAAATCCTTTTTCACTGTCTATTGATATAACCTTGTGATTTTTCTTTTGAACCTATTGATGTAATAAATTACTTTAATTGATTTTTAACGTTGTGCCAGCCTTATATATCTTATCATGAATCTTATGTATTTTAATTTAAAATTCCACTTGTTCATTGCTGGTATACAGGAAAGTTATTGACTTTTCCGTACTAACCTTATATCCTGTAACCTTACTATAATTACTTTTGTTTCAGGATTTTTTTACTATGTCATGGTATATAGTTATTTTTATATCTTGTTGGATCCAGTTTGCTAATATTTTCTTAAGGATTGTTATATTTACATTCATGAAAAATATTGGTCTGAAGTTTAAAAAAAAATCTTTTAGTTTCTTTGTCTTTTTTGGTGTTAGAGTAACTTTGGGCTCATGCAATTAGTTAGACAGTATTCCCTATTCTTCTACCTTCTGAAACAGATTGTAGAAAACTGGCATAATGTCTTTCTTAAACGTTTGGTATAATTTAGAAGTGAATCAATCACTTGGGGCCTGGTGCTGCTTTTTGTTTTGGAAGGTGACTAATTACTGATTCTATTTCTTTAATTGATATAGGCCTATTCAGATTGTCTATTCTTGTGTGAGTTTTGGCAGATTTTGTCATTTGAGGATTTGAAACAAGCATAGGCTTGTTTATAATATTCTTTTTAATCCTTTGAATGTGTATGGGATCTGCGGAGATAACCCCTAATTACTGTGTAATCTGTGTCTTCTTGCTCTATTTTCATGGTCAGCCTCATTAGAGGCTTATCAATTATATTGATATTTAAAAAAAACGCTTGTGGCATTATTATCTCTATTGATTTTGTGTCTCAATTTTATTGATTTCTGACTTAACTCTTATTTCTTTTATTCTGTTTACTTTGGAATTAATTTGTTTTTCCTTTTCTAGTTTTCTAAGGTAATAACTTACATTATTGATTTTAGATATTCTTTTCTGATATATGCATCCAAAGCTGTGTTTCTTTCTAAGCAGTGCTTTTGCTGCACCCCACAATGTTTGGTAAGTTGTGTTTTCACTTTCATTTAGTTTGAAATATTTTAAAATTTCCATTGAGATTTCATCTTTGACCACTGTGTTATTTAGAGCGCATTCTGGAGTTTTCCAGTTATACTTCTGTTATTGATATCTACTTTGGGCAAATATTAATCAATAATTCCATTTGTATCTCACAGTACACATTATATAATTTCTATTCTTTCAGCTTTGTTAAGGTGTGTTATATGGCCTACTTGTCTATTTCAGTGAATGTTCCATGTGAGCTTGAGAAGAATGAGTATGTATGAAACGACAAGTGAAAATTGAATAAAAACTTTATGTGCATCCCAGTTTCTGACCTACATATTTTTTTCTTTCTCTCAAAGAATGGCTTCTATCATTTCCTGCAAGTCAAGTCTACTGGCAAAAAAAAATTTTGGTTTTGTTTGCCTGACACAGTCTTTCTTTCTCCCTCACTTTTGAAGGATAATGTCACAAAGGTATAGAATTTTTTGGTTGGTGATTTTCTTTTTCTCTCAATACTTTGAATATCTTATTCCATTGACTTTCGATTACATGTGTAATGGAGAAGTTGGATCTTTGTTCCTCTCAGATAATGTGATTTTTTCCTCTTGCTGTTTTTCATAATTTTTTTCTTTATCTTTGATTTTCTGTAGTTTGGAAATGATATACCTAGGTGTAGTTTGTGTGTATTTGTTTTTGGTTTTTGTTTGCGTGTTTTGTTTTGTTTCCTTTTATTTTTTCCCTTGCATTTATCCTGCTTGAAATTCTCTGAGCTACCTGAATCTATGGCTTGTTATCCAACATTAATTTGTGGAAGTTCGGTCAGTCATTGTTTCAAATATTTTATGTTCCTTTCTATCTCCTTTCTCTGATGTTCCCATTACATGTATGTTATACTTTTTGTGGTTGTCTTACAGTCCCTTGAAAATCTTTTTTTTTTCGGTCTTTTCTTCTGTTTATTTTCAGTTTTGGGGGTTTCCATTGAGATATCCTCAAGTTCAGAGAGTCTTTCCTCAGCCGTGAGCAGCCCGTTAATAAGACCATCGAAATCATTGTTTTTGTTACAGTTTTTTTGATCTCTGGCATTTCTACTTGGTTCTTTAATGGGATTTGTATCTTTTTTTCTTACATTTTCTATCTGTTCATCTACTTTATTCATCTACTGTACCGCCCTTGCCATATTAATGATTGTTGTTTTGACTTAATTTCTTTTTTTGAACTTTTTCATGTTTTAAAAAATTAAATTTTTTATTCCAGCTTTATTGAGATATAATTGACAAATAAAAATTGGACATGTTTTGGTGCATAAGGTGTGTTTTCTGTTTTTTGTTTTTTTTTCCTGGTTCAAGCAATTCTCCTGTCTCAGCCTCCTGAGCAGTTGGGACTACAGGCGCATGGCACCACACTTGGCTAAATTTTTTGTATCTTTAGTAGAGATGGGTTTTTCCCATGTTGGCCAGGCTGGTCTCAAACTCCTGACCTCAGGTGATTTACCTGCCTCAGCCTCCCAAAGTGCTGGGATTACAGGCGTGAGCCACCACCACACCCAGCCCTGCATAAGGTGGTTTGTTTTTGGTATATATCTACATTTTGAAACGATTACCACAAGTAATCTAATATATCCAACATCTCACATTTTGATCACTTTTTTTTTTTTGTGGTTGGAACATTTAAGATCTACTTTCTTGGCAATTTTCAGGAATATAGTACATTATTATTAAACACAGTCACCATGTTTTTCAATCAATCTGTAAAAATTACTTATTCTTTCTTGCTGTAACTTGATATTCTTTGACTGACATCTCCTCCTTGTCCCCTCCTTGCAGTCTCCAACTTTGAGCAAGCACCATTCGATGCTTTTATGAGTCCAACATTTTTTAGATTATACATGTAAGTGAGATCATGGAGTGTTTGTCTTTGTAGGCCCGACTTCTTTTACTTTGCATAACATCCTCTAATTTCATCCATGTGTCAAAAAGACAGAATTTTCTTCTTTTTAAAGGCAGAATATTCCATTGTATATATAACACATTTATTTTATTGTTTCATCTAATAATGGACATTTAGGTTAATTCCATATTTGGCTATTGTGAACAATGTTTCAATGCACACAGAAGAGAAGATATCTCTTCGACATACTGACTTTATATCTTTGGATATATATCCAGATGTGGAATTATTGGATCATATATTAGTTCTATTTTTAATTTTCTGAGGAAACTCTATGTTCTTTTTCATAATTGCTGTACTAATTTACATTGTGACCAACAGACTACAAGAGTTCCCTTTTTCCACAGTCTCATCAACATTTGTTATCTTTTTTCTTCTGCGCAATAGCCATTCTAACATCTGTGAAGTGATGTCTCATTGTGGTTTTAATTTGCATTTCCCTGGTGACTAGAGATATTGAGCATGTCTTCTTATATCTGTTGGCCATTCATATGTCTTCTTTTGGAAAATATCTATTCGGGTACTTTGACCATTTAAAAAATTGGGTTATTTGTTTCTATTGAAATATTGAATACTGTAAATATTTCCAAAAAGTATATTTCTGTGAAAAATGTCATTAAATTTTTGATAGGGATTGTATTGAATCTGTAGATCACTTTTGGTTGTATAGACATTTTAACAATATTAATTCAATATTAATACTTTTATTGGGCCGGGCGCGGTGGCTCAAGCCTGTAATCCCAGCACTTTGGGAGGCCGAGACGGGCGGATCACGAGGTCAGGAGATCGAGACCATCCTGGCTAACACGGTGAAACCCCGTCTCTACTAAAAACTACAAAAAACTAGCCGGGCGAGGTAGCGGCGCCTGTAGTCCCGGCTACTGGGAGGCTGAGGCAGGAGAATGGCGTGAACCCGGGAGGCGGAGCTTGCAGGGAGCTGAGATCCGGCCACAGCACTCCAGCCTGGGCCACAGAGCCAGACTCCGTCTCAAAAAAAAAAAAAAAAAATACTTTTATTAATTCTATCAGTAGACTTTCATGAACATAGGATATTGATTTTTTTATACATTTTGGAGAGTAGCCCTTTAACATATGTATAGTTTGCAAATATTTCTCCCATTCTCTTGGTTATATCTTAATTCTGTTGACTATTTCCTTTTTGTGCAGAAACATTTTAGTTTGATGGAATTGCATTCATCTGTTTTCACTTTTGCAGACTTTACTTTTGTAGTCATATCCAAAAATTATTGTCAAGGGCAATGTCAAGAAGGTTTTTCATATGTTTTCTTCTAATAGGTTTTTAGTTTCAGATCTTATATTTAAGTCTTTAATTCACTTTGAATATATTTTTATATATTGTGTGAGGTAAGAATTCAATTTTATTCTTCTGTGAATATCCAGTTTTCTCAGCACCTTTTACTGAAGAGACTGAACTTTCCCCGTTGCATGTCCCTGGTATTTTTGCCAAAGAGCAACTTACTGTAAATGTGTGGGTTTATTTCTGAGCTCTCTATTCTCTTCCATTGGTCTATATTTCTATTTTTATGCCAGTACCATACGGCTTTATTACTATGGCTTTGTAGTTATTTGAAATAATGTAGTGTGATACCTCTTCCTTTTTCGTTGTTTTTTATTTGTTTTTTGAGACAGGTTCTCACCTTTTCACCCAGGCTGGAGTGCAGTGGTGCAAACGCTGCTCACTGCAGGCTCAACCTCCTGGACTCAAGCGATTCTCCTGTTTTCGCATCCCCAAGTAGCTGGGACTGCAGGCACACACCACCACACCCAGCTATTTTTTTGTAGTTTTTGTAGAGACAGGGTTTCACCATCTTTTCCAGGCTAGTCTTGAACTCCTAAGCTCAAGCGATCTGCTTGCCTCAGCCTCCCAAAGTGCTGTAATTACAGGCATGAGCCACTGTACCCAGTTAATACCTGAAATTTTCTTCTTCCTTTTCAAAGTTGCTTTTGTTCTTCAGGATCTTTTGGGGTTCTATGTGATATCTAATAATTTCCAAACAGTATATTTTATTTCTGTGAAAAATGTCATTAAATTTTTGATAGGGATTGTGCTGAATCTGTAGATCACTTTTGATTGTATCCACATTTTAAGTATATTAATTCAATATTAATACTTTTATTAATTCTATCAGTAGACTTTCATTAACATATGATATTTTTCCATTTATTTGTGTCTTTTTAATATTTTTCATCAACATTTTATTTTTATCATACAGAGATTTAACTTTCTTCATTAAATATGTTACCAAGTGTTTCATTCTTTTTGATACTTCTGTAAATGGAATTTTAAAAATTTCTTTTGGATAGTTCATTGTTGGTGTATAGAAACAGTTCTGATATCTCTATGTGGATTCTGTATTCAGCAACTTTACTGAGTACCCTCATTAGGACTAACAGTTTCTTGGTGGAGTTTTTATGGTTTTCTCTATATAAAATTATCATCAGAAAACAGAGACAATTTAACTTTTTCCTTTCTGATTTGCTTTACATTTTTTCCTTGACCAATTGCCATGGTGAGGAAATCTAGTATTATACTAGAGAAGGAGAAAGAGAGTGAGTATCTTTATCTTGTCCTAATCTTGGAGGAAAAGCTTTTGACTTTCCATGCTGGAGTATGATGTTAGCTGTGGGCTTGTTACATGTGGCCTATATTTTATTGAGATCAGTTCCTTCTGTACATAATGTGTTCAGTGTTTTCTTTTTAACCATAAAAGCAGGTTGTATCTCGTCAAATGCCTTTTCTGAATCTATTCAGATGATCATGTTATTTTTTTCTTTATTCTGTTAATGTGGCATATCACATTTACAGGTTTGTGTATGCTGAACCATGCTTGCATCCCTGGGATACATCCCACTTGATTATGGTGAATGATACTTTTAATCTGTTGTTGAATTCAGTTTGATGGTATTTTGTTAAAAATTTTTGCACTTATGTTCATCAGAAATATTGTCCTGTATTTTTTTTTCTTATTATTTCCTTGCCTTGCTTTGGTATCAGAATGATGCTGGCCTTTTAAAAAGTGTTTGGAAGTGTGCCTTCCTCTTCATTTGTTTTGAAAGAGTTTGAGAAGATTGGCATTAATTCCTCTTCAGATGTTTGGTAAATTAATGAGTGAAGACATCAGATTCTTTTTTTTTTTTTTGGAAGGGAAGATTTTATATTTTAGATTACTGATTCCATCCACTTGCTTGTTACTGATTTGTTCAGTTTTTCTATTTCTCTGTAATTTAATATTGTTAGGGTGTATATATCCAGGAATGTATTCATTCCTTCTACAATAATTTGTTGGTGCATCATTATTCACAATAGTCTCTTATGATCCTTTATATTTCTGTAGTATCAGTTCTAAGGTCATCTCATTCATTTATAATTTATTTGAATCTTCTCTTCTTTTAAGCCTAACCATAGATTTGTTAATTTTGTTTATTGGTGTATCAAAACAATTCTTAGGTTCTTTGAGATCTCCTCTTGTTTTTCTAGTCTTTTTTCATTTATTTCTGCTCCTATCTTTAGTAATTCCTGTCTTCTGATGACTTGGGGCTAGGTTTCTTCTTTTTCTAGTTCTTTGAGATGCAAACTATATTATTTATTGGAGATACTTCTTTTTTAATGCAGGCATTTATTACTACAAGCTTTCCTCTTAGAACTTTTGCTGCATCTCATAAGTACTGGTATGTGATATTTCCCTCTTCACTTGTCTAAAGACTTTTTTTCTCTCCCTTGATTTCATCTTTGACCCACTGATTTTTTTAATAAAAATGTTGTTTAATTTTCACACATTTGTAAATTTTTAAATTTCTTCCAATTATTGATTACTAGCTTTACATCATGTGGTCACAAAAGATACTTGATATAATTTCAATATTCTCAAATTTATTAAGACTTGTTTTGTTGCCTAACATGTGAGTTATGCTGGAAAATGTTTCATGTTCACTTGGAAAAATTATGTATTCTGCTGCTGCTTTTATGCAATGTTCTATGTAAGTGTTAAGTCTGTTCTATTGTGTTATTTAGTTTGATGTTTCCTTATTGATTTTGTTTGAATGACCTATCTGTTGTTGAAAGTAGGGTATTGAAGTCCCTATTATTATGGAATTGTTGTCTGTATCTCCTTTCAGTTAATATTTGCTATTAGGTGTAGACCAGAGGCAAATGGGATGATATATTCAAAGCACTGAAAGAGAAAAACAGTCACTCAAGAACATTAAACATAGCAAAGCTGTCCTTCAGAAATGCAAGAGAGATAAAGAATTTCCCAGAATAAAACAAAAACTGTGGAAGGTTATCCGCTAGACCTGCCTTACAAGAAATGTTAAGGGGAGTTTTTCAAGTGGAGATGAAAGGATGCTGAGTAACAAGATAAAAACCTATGAAAGGGTAAAACTCACTATAAAGTTAAGAATATAGTCAAATTCAGAATACTGTTTTCCATCTCTTTCTTGAACTCCTTATTTTATTTATGTATTACTTTCCTTAATTTGTTTCATTTTTTGTTTGTGTTCTTTTGCAGCTCACTGAACTCCTTTAATATGATTATTTTGAATTCTTTATTAGGTAGTTCATAGATCTCCATTTATCTAATATCAGTTACTAGTGCTTTGGTGGTGTCTTGTTTCCCTGATTATTTCATTCCTCTGGCAGTGTCATGTTTCCTTGATTATTCATGATCCTTGTGGCCTTGTGTTTGTATCTGTGCGTTGGAGGAAAGAGGCACCTCTTTCAATACTTGTGAGCTGACTTCAGTAGGAAAAGTGCTTCACCAGTTGGCCCTTCCAGAGATTCATGAACAAGCTTGCTGTTAGGGTCCTTGGGTAGGCCTGCCTAGTATCTGGGTCAGCAGGTAGGCAGGCCTGGTGACTGAGTCCACGTGGACCAGCCTTGTGCTTTGGTTTGTAGGGCTAGACCTGGAACTTGAGTCCAGTTTAGTGTCATGGGACAAGCCTGAAGTCTGGGTCTGCAGGGACAGACTGAACAAGCCTGGGGCGTAGGTCTGCAGAGTTGGACTTGGACTCTTGGCCTACTGGATCAAGCCTGACACTGGGGTTGACCTGGAGCCTGGTTCCACAGAACCTGGTCTGGATACTATGTCAGTGGGGGTGCTGGGCTGGATCCTGGGGCCAAAAGGACTGCTTTGCAGCCTCGGTCTGTGAGGAATAGACTAAATCTGGTGTGAGACTACAGCCTGTGTCTGTGAAGGCCATGGGGGATAGCCTGGTTCTGGGGCAGACCTGGCATCAGGTTTCATTGGGGGCAGGTCTGCTGCTGGGGTTCATAGCAAAGATGCCTGCTCATTTCACTCCCTTTCTCCCATGCAGAGAGTACCTCTCTCCATGCTATGCTGCCTGGGCTTGGGGAATGAGTAATGCAGGTAATGTGAAACTGTCCTTTCTATCTTCATCAATGTGTCTTTTCTTAATTTTATAGTACATTTACTGCTGTAGTCTGTCACCTGAATTCCTTAGCTTTTGTTAAGTAGTTTTGAATGTGGATAGTTGTTTAAATTGATGTTTCTGCGAGAAGACAAGCCCAGAAAGTCCTATTTTACCATCTTGCTGATGTCATTCCAATTACAGTTGTTTTAAATTCTTATTGTGATAATTTCACTATCCCTGCTATATCTGAGTCTTGTTTGCATGCTTGCTCTGTGTGTCCCTACCCAAATCTCATCTCAAATTATTAATCCCCACACATGAAAGGAGGGATCTGGTGGGAGGTGATCGGATTATGAGGGTGGTTTTCTGTATACTCTTCCTATGATAGTGAATGAGTTCTCATGAGATCTTGTGGTTTACAAGAGGCAGTTTGTCCTTTACTTTCTGTCTTTTTCCTGCCACCATGTAAGATGTGCCTTGTTTACCCTTTGCCTTCCACCGTCATTGTAAGTTTCCTGAGGCCTCCTGAGCCATGTGGAATTGTGAGTCATTAAACCTCTTTTCTTTTAAATTACCCAGTCTCAGGTATTTATAGCAGTGTGAAAACAAACTAATACACTCCGTATCTTCAAATTGTATCCTTTTCTTTTTAGTATGTCTTGTAGCTTTTTCTTGATAGCCGGACATAGTGTAGCAAGTAAAAGTTACTGCTGTAATAGGGTGGTAGGAAGGTAAGGGGAATGTATTCTATCCTCCTGTGATTAGATCTCAGTCTTTCAATGAGCCTATAGCTTTGACTGTGGGTTTCACAAGTGCTTCCCAGTCTTCCCCAGCCCTCTCTTATGTGAGACAGGATGGTTAGAGTGGGCAGGAGTTGATTGTTTTACTTCCACCGCATGGCGGGTTAGAGCCAGCTGGAGTTTGAATTTCCCTTCCCCCAGGTCTGTTAGGTCTGGATAAAATTCCTGCAGGGTTAGCTCTGGTTAAATAGTTTCTCCTGAGGGCAGGCCTTGTTAAGAAGAAGAGAGTTCTCTGGCGTATTTCAGAATGGTTTCTTTTCCCCTCCTCATCTGAGAAACAAGAAGGGATTTTCCTCCAGCATTTACTGTGAGAACCTGGTCGAGCTCCTGGAGGTAAAACTTATGAAACTATTGGGGATGTTCTGTGAGTTGTTGGTCAATGATGGAGTTTTAAACTCTCATGGTTGTTCACACTGAGTCTCCAGCAATTTGTTAACTACAGTTTAAGTTTTCCTGTCCTTGCGCTGGTCCCCAGGGCAGTTTCTGCTCTGGCAAGCTGTGACTTCCTGTATTTGCCTGTCTGCCTCTCTAACCATGGGTGCAATGGTTTGCCCGCTATCTTCACCTCTTTTATAGATCCAGGAGGAGTTGATTTTTCAGTCTGTCCAGTTTATTACTTGTTGTTTGAGCAGAGTGGCCACTTCCAAGCTACTTACACACAAAACCAGAAAATGGAAGTCAGTATGAAATTTTTGAAACCAGGCAGGGTGTGGTGGCTCATGCCTGTAATCCCAGCACTTTGGGAGGCTGAGGCGGGCAGATCACGAGGTCAGGAGATTGAGACCATCGTGGCTAACATGGTGAAACCCCATATCTACTAAAAATACAAAAAATTAGCTGAGCGTGGTGGCGGACGCCTGTAGTCCCAGCTACTCGGGAGGCTGAGGCAGGAGAATGGCATGAACCTGGGAGGCAGAGTTTGTAATGAGCCAAGATGGCACCAGTGCGCTCCAGCCTGGGCAACAGAGCGAGACTCTGTCTCAAAAAATCCGTCTCAAAAAAAAAAAACAGAAATTTTTGAAACCAAAATATTTATATGTAAAAAACAAACATAGCAGTTTGTACGACTAAAAATCTAGCCTTCATTTCTATTATATATACAATTTCTCTTGTGTATTCAGCAACTTTTATGTTGTTTCTTGAGTTTTAAACTATTTACTACAAGTTCAGTGAATATAGACTTACATACAACTAAAAGTTTGATGCTAGAAAGCTGGACAAAGAGTTATTTTATAGCTTTTCATATCATGGCAGTTGGGTGCTACACTTCACTGTATCTACTTTATCGTAACTTTATTTAAGTTATTATGCTGGTTAAAGGGCTACTAAGGTCTTTTTTTTTAACACAGAAATTTCCATGAGTTTGTTGTAAACACAGATGCTTTCCCACTCCCTATGTAACTTTGAGTAAAAACATTATTATATTCTTTTCCTTTAAGAAATAGGATCATTGTATTTTTGAATTTCTGCCAGTGATAAAAGTTTGAAATGTTGTAAACATCTCATAGTTTCAGTTTTTCTGTTTGCTGAGAACTTTTTAATACAATCTTGCCCACTTGGAAATTTTCCTCCCTGTGAGTCTCACCTTCCCATGATAGAAACCAGGAAACTGGATTCCCAGCATTCCTTGTGGCTGGGGCCCAGACGTGTGTACGAATCTCCACTCACTGGGCATATTAATAAGATAATCCAATTGGGAAGTTGGCAATTTGATGAAAGACACAAAGTGGTGAACCCATTTTTGTGGGGAGGATGATGGCAGAAGCATCTAACTTAGGTGGTAGGGGTAGGTGTTTGTCCTGGGTTCTGGGATAGGAGTGTTATTTCAGCTGGTGTCACGAGCAGTTGCAGTAAAATCAAGTTTCTTGCCACAAATTTTAAAAACTGAAATAACTACTGCATGTTAATGGAAGTGTCCACGGCAGTGGTTTCTCATTGACCCGTTCTATAATGTAGTTTAGAACATTGTTTTTGGAAGTGTGGTCTTCAATCTAGTTCTCTGGGCCACTTGTCTAATATTTCCACCCAATAATCTCCGTTTTTGCTTGGCCAGCCGTAGTCAGCTTCTGTGGTTTGTATCTGAGAGTCCTGTTACAAATCACTTCCTACTGCTTTTTTTCTATTATTATTTTTTTGCATAGACACTTGATTTTATCTCCTCCCTTAGCAGATCAATTATACTGCTTTTCAAACTTTTTTTTACTGGTTGTTTTAGGGTTTCTGTTAGAGTTTTTAAACGAATCTAAGTCCAACTGCAATGAACACTATCTTCCTTTAAGTGTAGGGTAGGTATCTTATAACTGAATATTCCCCTAATTCCTGTTTCTAGTCCCTTGTAATATTCCTCTTAATTACATAGTTATCCACATGCTATAACCACACATTGTTGCTGTTACAACTTTAAACGTAGTTATCTTTTAGATTAAGATTGAGAAATTAAAAAAAAAATCCTTTTTATAGCTCTTCCTTTGTATAGACCTGAGTTTCTGAATGGTACTTTTTTTTCTTTTTGCCTGAATAACTTCTTTTAACATATCTTGCTAGGAAAGTCTAGTAGCAACTAATTCCTCCTGTCCTTGTTTGCCAGTGAACATCTTTACTTCTCCTGGTCTTTGAGGACAATTTTGTTGGAAATAAAATTCTTGATTAGTATTTTTTCTTTCATTATTTTAAATATTTCACTCTACTTTCTTCTTGCTTCTTACTTTTTCATGGTTTCTAATGAAGAAGAAAAATATTATTATCTTTGTTCTTTTATAGACAAAGTGATTTTTTCCCTTTGATTTTTTTCAAGATATTCTCTATGTTTCTGGCTTCCTGCAGTTTAAATACAATATAAATAAGTATAGTTTCTGAAATTACTGTTTCTGGTTGGTCCTTCCTGAGCTCCATAATTTATGTTTTGGTTTCTGCTACTTATTTTGGAAAGTTCTTGGTCATGATGACTTCAAATATTTATTCTGTTCCCATTTCCTTCCTTCCTTCCTTCCCTCTCTCCCTTCCCCCCTTCCTTCATTCCTCCCTTCCTACCTCTGTTTATTCTTCACCTTGTGATATTTTAATTTATATTTACACCTTTTAAAATTGTCCAGAAGTTTATGGATGATATACTTTTATCCCCTTCTCTTTTCTTTTTGGCACTTCTATTTGGAAAGTTTCCATAGGTTTATCTTCAAGCTTGCTGATTCTTTCTTCTGATCTGTACAATCTACTGATGAGTCCATCAAAGGCATTCTTCATTTCTGTTACTGTGTTTTTAATTTCTAGCATCCCCTTTTGATGCTCTGTTACAATATTTACCTCTATGCTTACATCTTACATTTTGCATTTGTTCTTTCATGCTGTATAGTTTTATTCATTACAGTTGTTAGCATTTTAATTAAAATTCTCTTGTAATTTGAATGTTTGTGTCATAGCTATGTCTCAGTCTGACAATTGCTTTGTCACTTTAAAATTTTATTTTTCCTTTTGGTATGCATTGTAATTTTTGTTAGTGGCTAGACATTTTACACTGAGTAAGGAGAACTACAGCAAATAGGTCTTTACTATGGGAATTTATGGTAATCCGGCTAGGAGTTGGGCTGTGTTAATATTTGCTGTAGCTGTAAGTGGCAGAGGCTTAAAATTTCTCTAGTATACTTGTTTTTGTCTCCCCTCTTGACATTTGCTTTCCTAAGTACTACTTCTCAGAGAAAGTCTGAATTTTGTATTTCTTTCTGCTGTAATCCACTGCTATCATATTGGAGCCTTGTACAACCTGTGGTGGTCAGGTGTGGTATAGGGGAAGCATTGTGTGCTTTCGATTAAATATTAGTCCCTTAGTAGGCCTATTTCCCTGGACTGTGACCTTCACAATTGTAGCTCCAATAGCATAGTTTCCTCCCTGCTCAAGTGAGACAGGAAAGATAAAGGGGGATAGACTGGAAGAAATACTATTTCTCTAGATGAAATAAGGTTCTGGAGAAGTCTTTTCCTTTGGAGAGTAAGCTTTTGTTATGAAGAACACCCTGGGAAGATTGCATAATGATTTTTCTTTTCCTACCCCTGCTGAAGCCAGAGTCTTTTAACTTTTTAACATAAGATCCCGGTGGGGATCATAGAGTTAAAACTCACAGAAATATGTGGACCCCCTAAGACGGCAGTCCCTGAAATTTCTCATTCTCATGCTAGTTTACACTCAGCCTCTAGCAATTTCTTGCAACTACCATTTAGCTCTTTCTACCGTTTTATGGCTTCTGCTCTGGGAAGGCAGATATTGGAGGTAACTCTCTGATCTCTCTCTCCAGATTTGGGGACGGCTTACAACCACAGTTGCTTTACAACCATGGTTCCTTGATGGGTCAAAGAAAGGTCACTTATTTTTATTTTGTTATATTTTCTCTCTTGCTGTAAGAAGGGGAATGATGACTTCCATACTCTTTTTTTTTTTTTGAGATGGAGTCTCGCTGTGTCACTCAGGCTGGAGTGCAGTGGCGCAACTTCGGCTCACTGCAACCTCTGCCTCCAACGTTCAAGCGATTTTCCTGCCTCAGCCTCCGGAGTAGCTGGGATTATAGGCATCCACCACCATGCCTTGCTAATTTTTTTGTATTTTTAGTAGAGACAGGGTTTCACCATGTTGGCCATGCTGGCCATGCTGGTTTTGAACACCTGACCTCAAGTGATCTGCCTGCCTAGGCCTCCCAAAGTGCTAGGATTACAGGTATGAGCCAATGCAACTGGCCTGCTTCCATACTCTTGACATGTTGCCAAAAGTATACATCCCTGGATTTACTTTTTATACATGTAGATAATAATGATTTAAAAAGATATATAAAACAAAAATCATTTGTCTAATGTGATTTTAGCTTTGGCAAAATAATACCTAGAGTTATACTGGGAAAATAATACTGGATAGATCAGATTAAATTTTAGGTTGCATACACATTAGAAAGTGGAACACACACAGTAGGTTTTCTTAATCAGTGGATATATATTCTGTAACTATCTTGTTGGATGCCTGCCTATGGCAGAGGAGGTAACCTAAAGCCTCGCATAGGGTCAAGATGAAGCCATTTTCTCCAAATAAGGTGTTTTGCCTGTGCACCAGGTCACTAATGGAATTGTAAAGGGCTTACAACTCCCTCCACCCTGAAACTTCAAGCTTCCCATCAGTGTCAAAGCTCTCTAAAAGAGAGATGCAGAAAAATTAGGCTTCAAAGGTACTTTTCAAAATAAAGTGCCATTTCTTACTAATTAATTGTGAATCGTGAATGTTTGCATCACCATTTTAAGAGTCTGCCTTTTTCATTTACACTCAATTATAGAAGCGATTCTAAAATTGGGGTTTCTTTGCAGGACTTCATAGAGCTTAATCAGTGTTTGGTGTTGCTTTTCCTTTCTAGACTAGTAGGAATATTTCTTAGCCCCTGTTGCTGAAGGAAGCTAGAACAACAGTGCTCAGAATGCTACAGTGTCAGAAACACATCCAAGATCAGCTTCCAAAATGGCACAGTCAAAAGATTGTTGATTTATTTGACTCATCCAAATTTAGAAGACATATTAAAGGAATCCAACATTAACTATCTAATCATACTTTAAAATGAGGATATTTTACTAGATACACTGAGTTAACTGACAGTTCATGAAGCCATCATGTCCCTTCTCTCTCGCCTCAGTTGATTTTAGCATTTCCAGTGTACTTCCTTCTCAGTTAGCTTTTCCTGCTTTTATTCAACAATTTTGCCTAGAGTAAGAGTCTCACAATGATCTGAGATGCCTATAAGCTCTGATCTCACCTCCTACATCTGAATCCCTTTTAACTCCCTTCTAGCCATGGCTTTTTTACTGTATCTTGAACACACAGTGTTTTCATTTTAGGACATTTGTATCAGTTGTTTCTCCTGCCTGAATCTTTTTTACTCCTCTTAAATGCATGTGTAACTCCCTCATTGCCTTAACGTTTTTACTAAATTCTACCTGCACAGGGCTACCTTGACAATTTCCAACTTGTCCACCCCTGGTTTTCCTCAACCCCATTCATCTGAGCTTCCTTTTCTTATTTCTGTGTCACTTATCATTTTCTAACATGCCAGTAATTTACTTATTTATTTTCCTTATTATTTATTCCCTGTTGACCCCTGCTAGAATGTAAACTTCAAGTCCCTGATACTGATATACCTAGAGCGTCTAGAATAGTACCTTGAAAATAGTAGTTTCTCATTGTATTGTTGTTCAATGAATGAATGACCAAGGCTTTATACTGTGCTAATTCTATGTCCCAGGCCCTCTGCTAGGGAAAGTGATTCTCAATAAGTCATAGATTTTGCACTTAATAAGCAGAACTGTGAGATACATAATCCTGGTAGTAGAAAATAAATCAGATTGGAGGGTGGTGAGCAAGAAAATGGTTCAAGGATAAAATTTGGAGAAATGTGCCAGAAAAAATATTAAAAAGTATTGGCAAATTAATTGGATGGATGGTGGAACATGAAGGAGAAACATATGAGAATGATTACTTCTAAATTGAGATTAGGAATGCAGGGAAATAAACAAATTTAGAAGATGAATATGTAGATATATTTCTGTCAATGTTGTATACAAGGTACTGGTGGTGTGTTCAAGGGTGGATGCTAAGTAAGATTATATAAATTCAGAGCATGAGGGAAAGATCTGACGTGCAGATAAAAATACGGGTTTCATTACTATTTGCGTAATAATCGAAGTTATGCTTTGGATGACATTTTCAGAGAGGGGTAATGTAAAGGGGACCTAGATATGCAACGAAAGAACACTGATAACAGCAACTTCAAAGGCTGGTGAAGTAAGACCTACAAAGGAGAGTGAGAAGCTGAGTTTGGAAAGGTAAGAGGAAAATCAAATGTTAAAGAAGAAGAAAAGTTAAAGAAAGGAGTAGCTGATAGTGACAAAGATTGCACGATCAATCTTTGTCACATTGTCTTACACACAAAAAAGAAATAAAATAAGACCAGAAATTATGTAAAAATAACAATTTATAGTGTATATATCCCACTTTAAAAATAAGTGTATTTGAAATGTATCTGTGCCTACGGTTTGGGGAACGAAAGTTGTGAGTAATAAATATATAATTGGTTGCAGTTCAGAAAGTTCAGTCCTGAAAATTTCATGTACTTTTTGCTATATTTCAGTGTCATATAGTTCTTATTCTTTAATTTGAGAAGACTATAGAAAGGATATGCTTTCATGAGCTGTCAACGTATGGACTTATAGGGTGAAGAAAGCATATTTCTTGACTTTTTTGAACATGTATTAGAGACAGGTGTGGAATGAAAACCTGCAAAAGCAGAAAGGGCAGAGGAAGTTATGTGGTTTATGACAGCCTTGTGAAAGGTATTAGAAGTGGAACATAATGGGAAACCATCAAAAAGTTTTAAAGGAATGGCTAATAAAGTCAGATATGATAGCACATAAAACATGTCACTTGCTAAGGCTGTGAGATGGCTTGTACTAAAAGTAGGACACATGGTCGTCCTCCTTGCTTTTGTGGTGCCCAGCATGTTTTCATGTGTAATATAGATGCTTAATGAATAGTTGCTGACCAAAAGCAAATATGCTAGGCCTATCACAGAACTATCTCAGGCAGTGGAAATAACATGCACAAGCCCTGAGGTGTGAAAAGTTCTGGCATATTGCAAACATGATTATGGGTCTGGTAGAGAGTGGAGAGTGGGGTTTATAGAGTAGAATGTAAAGCTTAAAAAGTAAGCTTTGTAGGCAATGGGAAGCAACTTTAATTTAAAAGAAAGAGTTGCATTTCATTTGCATTTTAGAAAGAAGGTTGTGGTGTTGACTTGGATGGATCAACTTTTAAGGGAAGGACAGAAGTAGATGAAACTACAAAGGTAATGAGAAGGATTGTCTAGACTGAGAAGGCAGATGAAATAAGAGAGCCAGTGCAGAGAGAGAGAGAGAGGAGGGGAAGGGAGGGGAGGGGAGGGGAGGGGAGGGGAGGGGAGGGGAGAAGAGAGGAGAAGAGAGGAGAAGAGAGGAGAAGAGAGGAGAGGAGAGGAGAGGAGAGGAGAGGAGAGAGATTGATTCAATTAAAAAGTGCAGAAATATTAAGTAAAAGCCAAAAAGTAGCCAGTGGATTTGAGAGTCATTTCATTGTTGTTGTTTGCTCTCCTTCTGGAGCGCAGATTATAAGGGATTGCAGAGAGAATGGAAAATGAGCAATTGGAGGAAGGGAATTTACAAAATTATTTCTAAGCGCTTGACTGGGAAGGGAAGTTGGACACAGAGGAATCATAGGATTTAAAATGTTTTATATGTTCAAAGGTACAAAGACTTGTATCTTTGTATAACCTATGAACAGAAAGAGCTTGAAAATATAAAAGAGTCAGAACATTCTGCTTGAAAAAGGAAAATAAACCACAACACAGGTACAGAGATTAATTAACCCCAGACAGCAAGAGAAATACGTGATTCTCTGCCACAGGAGGAAATAAAGTAATAATGGTTGTGGAGGTAAATGAATTCGTAGATGGAGTTGAAAAGCAGAGTACTGAAATAGAAGGGTTGTTGTTGACCAAAAATGCAGAAAGGCATTAGTAAAACTCATTATGCGATTTTCAATTACTGAAGCAATGGTAAAGGGCTTACTGTTTCAATTGAACTAAGAAGTGCCACTGAAGCCCAAACAAAGAAGAGTTGGACAAAAAGCAGATTTATAAACCAATGATGCGAATCTCTTCTTGACTATTGACTCTTGCATTTTACTTACTAAGAGAATATCTGCTGGGCAAGAGGATTATATATAGAGTGTTTTATTTATTTCCCTGAAGTTGAATCAATAAATAAAAAATTAAAAATACATATCTACAGCTTTTTTCTAATTTTTCCCTCCTCGAGAATTCTTTGTTTTTAATATGATCATTCCTAAAATCGTTTTCTTTTGCAATTACCTTACAGAAACACATAATTATATTTTTATTGCCTTTAAGTAAAGAAAAGATTATCACATTTTATGCGTTAAAAACCATCTAATCACCTTCTACTCACCAGTCTCTTGGTAATTATGAAGTACAACAAAAATCGCCACTTGAGCATGCAATAGTGAAAAAGGAAAAAAAGTCAAGGAAAATGCCTCACACGTAAGGGTCAGTCAGTCAGTGTTTGGGGAATCCAGATATCTGTTGGAAGCCGGGCCAAATTCAGAGCCAGTCCCTGGCACAGTTCTATCCCTTTGTGACTTTGGGCTGTGTCCTAGATGCATCAGCACTCTTGACTGGGCTCTGCAGCCTCAGTGCAGACATCAGTAGGCTTGGCAGGAGTGGTCTTGACATTGGCAGGGCTTGTGAACAGTGGAGGCACCTTGGGGGATGCTCAGTGACGATCTGGTCAGAGGACACTGGAAGCATAGCTCCTGACACACACAACAGACACCCCAGGGGTGCTGCAGAGGGAGACAAGACCAATTCCATGTAATTATCTGCAAACTCATGTGTGGAGACCAGAGACATCTCCGTGGTATTCCCAAAAGCATTACCTGAGAAACTGAGATGAAGGATTTAGGGTATTCAAAAAGCAGATGAAGAGAATTACTGTGTGATAGCTGATATTTAGAGCCTCATTTTAGCCCCCAGTGGGATAACCAGGAAAACAAGGGCTTCATATTCATAGGCCTTAAATCCTCCTTTTTTCTCTCCTACTCTTAAGTTCACATCCATCTTTTAATATGACTACTACCGCTGCTGAGGTAACAAAAATGATAGTAGTCATACATTTTATAACATGCTTATCTACTACTATATGCCAGTGTATATTTGTTAATAACTGTATCTGAATCATCTCATTTCAGCCTCAAAAATATGACCCCAGAAGAGAGGTAACATCCTTATTTTGCAGGTTGATTATATTGTAAAATTGAAATTCGAAGAGATGAACATCAATAGCCACATTTGCATACCTAGTTATGTGGAGCTAGGGCTAAAAACTGTTAACTCTGTTCTTGATGCTAAAATGACTTTCACCCCTTACTGCAGATATGACCTTACATCTCAAGATGCTCCTTTGTGTACTGCAAACCTACACGGTACAGTAACAAGGAAAGTCCTATGTGGGCTGATATTATTCTGTGAGAGATGCTTTCCTCTTTCTATTTTTGTCTTTGTGTTGTTGTTTTTAGAGACAGGGTCTTACTGTGTCACCCAGGTTGGAGTGCTGTGGCATGATCATAGCTCCCTGTATCCTCAACCTCCTGGGCTCAAGCGATCCTCTTGCTTCAGCCTCCTGAGGAGCTGGGACTACAGGCACCTGCCATCATGCCTGGCTAATTTTTAAAATTTTTTTTAAAAAAATTTTGCTGTGTTGTACAGGCTTTTCTCAAACTCCTAGGCTCAAGTGATCTTGCTGTGTTGTACAGGCTTTTCTCAAACTCCTAGGCTCAAGTGATCCTCTTGCCTTGACCTCCCAAAGCACTGGGATTATAGGCGTGAGTCACTGCACTAGGCTTTTATAATTTTTGAGTAAGAAAATTTAATTAACCTGTCTAAATAAGAACACATTGTATGAAAAGCTGAAATTGGATATGAAGTTATGCAAATTAAACCAATAATAGCAGTTGTTAAAGTTATATTGCTATAGGATATTAGGAATTTGGTTATTTTCACTGGAATATATCATTACACTTAAGCTATCTCCTTGTGAATAAAACAGTAACACCAAATCCTTTATATTCATAGTTTTGCCTTTTCATAATATGATTATAATGTGTGTGTTAAACACATTTAATAATATTTACTCCTTCCTAAATATGCTTCTTATTCTTATTTTTAAAGCTAACATGATAAAATTTTCATTTTGAACAACTTTTCAAACTTCGCTCTACAAAATGAAAGTTCTCTTTCTGGTATAAGTTATTTACTATTAGCATGAAGAAACAACACTGGTTACTCACACAAGAATAAGTGGGTAGTAATGTAGCTAACAAAGGAAATCAGATAAATCTGGATTTTTTAAAATTACTTTTACTTTTTACTTTTAAAATTACCCTTTTAAAATATTACTATTGATGCATTTAACGAATAGGAATTCCCTAAAATTATGACTACATCATGGTACACACCATCCTCTGGGTTCCCATTTAAAGAATTGCAAGTAGATCATAAACAGTGTCTTTTTCAATCATTCCACTAGAGAAAATCCAAATTCTCTCACTGTTATTAAAACTTAAAAAAAGGAAATACAATTTCATTTTAAAAGTATTTAATCTCTGAAAAGCAAAGTAAACAAAATAGAATTTTTCTCAGTCATTCCATAATATTATCCAGATATTGCAAGGGGATATTGGTTTGGCCAACAGAGAGATGCATCAACAAAAAATATATGTTTGCATATTAGAAAGCCCAGTGACAGTGACAGCAAGAAAATGCAAGTCCATTTGAATAATATCCCCCTAAGTTGTAAACACTTACGGCACCTTTCCCAGCCCAATGAGGCGGTATCAAATCAGAAAGACAAAAGGGTGCAGTAACAATTAAAATGTTCCTTATTCACTTAAATCTCTTGTCCAAGGACCATCCCTTCTCCACATGTGTATCTTATTCTCTGTTGATCATTCATCTCAGTTCCATTAGGAGTCAGATTGATGCCAACCACATTGACGCCCAGTCTCTGGATTTACCACTGACTCCTGGGCCTGTGGTGCCTGGGTTAGCAATAATAATGATGATAATAAAAACCTTTATTTTATTATCAGGTTGATAAAGGCTTACATTTATCCATTGCTTACCAGGTGCCCATGATTGTTCTAAGTACTTGGAATTTATTAATTTTCACAAAAGCCTCCATTTACAGATTAAAAAATTGTGCCACAGAAAATGAAGTAACTCCCTTCAAGTCCAGAGTTCCTAATGGGGGATCTGGAATCTAGAGGCCACATCTCTGTTCCGTGCACCATACTTCCACTCAGAATTTTTGCCTTGCCTTCACTGGCTTAGCCTCAGGGTCCTTTCTGGTGAGCTGTTCTCATGATGCTCTTCTACTGATGCTGTTGGTAGTCTGACATTCCTGGAACAACTTCCCTCATTCCCCCTTCCTGTCTTAGAGAAGAGTATTTGAAACTAGAAACTTTTGCAATTGCTCTGCCCTGTCCCTGCCAATCCCAAGGGACTCAGTGTGATTTGACCAAGCTGTGACAAGGCGTGCTTTTAAGTTTTTAAGCATAATTTGAGAAATGAAGCCACCCCACCCTGACTAATATCACATTGTCATAGTAATAATACAAAAAACTGAATAATGTAATAAATATCTAGGTTTTCTCATATTTGTCATCAAAAGATGTCTGACTACATCTATATTCCCAAAGTCAAACACAGAAAAGTAAACCATAAGGACTTTAAGTTAACAATCAGCCATTGTAACTCTGTGTGTTTGTGAGTGTGTGTGTGTGTGTGTGTGTGTGTGTGTGTGTGTGTAATGGTGGGGAGAGAGGGAGAGATGGTACATCTGTAAAAATTCTTTTACTCCAAAAATAATTATGTAACTTGTACTCTGTGTGAGGTGTTACGTTAGACAAGTGGGCACCAGTTTAAAACCTTGGCAGAGAGATGAGGACACATACAATGCTACTATCCGAGCTTAGAAGAGGAAATTCCAGTATGGTTAAAAAGGCTGTGCTTGTGCCATAAAAAGGCTGTGCTGTGCTTGTGCCACAGTATTTGTTCCATGACAGAAAAAAAATATTGCTATTATTTCCTTAAAAATTGATTAGGAAAATCTGCCAATGATGAGCAATTAATAGTACTAAAATTTCATAATATTCAGTTTGTAGTTGGAGCAAGAAAGTGATGAAAACTGAAAGTAAATAAGGAATCTTCTAAATAAGTTTAGATGCAACATGGAAGGGCGAAAAACAGACTCAGCTTATTTGTAGAGAACATAGGCACATTTCCTACATGTGAAAAATCATAATTTTATAATGATAGTAAGCTCATTAATTCCACAATTTCTCTTATTTTTGCTGCCATCACATACGTATATTGATATCTTTTGAGATAGTACCCCATTTTAATATTTCTTATTCTATCCTTGGAGAGGTTCTAATTTTGCATATGGCATTATCTTCTTTAGACAGTTGTATTTATGTATGCATCTTTTTTTCCCCAGTAAAATGAAAATTAACCTACACTATCTTAATGGTCTCTTCCCAGTTTTAAATAACTCGGATTCCATGAGGTGGTATGAAGAAATGTGCCCATCACATAAATCTTCTAACCCTTTGAATTTTTTGATAATTTTACAACATATGCTTATATAATTAAATATTAACCATCTTAATATTTTATTTAGTTTTGCATGACTTTGTGCTTAAGTATATATAATGTGACTCTATGTATGTATGTATATATGTATCCATTCTTCTGTTAATGTATACTTGAGTTATTTTTTTCAGCTTTTTGTTTGTTTTGTCTTGACTACAACCAACGAATAAGCAAAAGCTTCTCTAAGGTCTTGTGTTAGAGAACGCCTGTGATCACATGTTCTCCTCTCCTTTCAAGCCATGCACCAATACCACATTTCTAAGCCTCCTGTGCAACTAGATGGGGCTGTGTGATTGCCTTGTGGTCAAGGCAATGTGAAGAGAAGTGATGTATGCCACTTCCAGGCTTATTTCCAGAAATCCCATCCTCATTCTCTTTCCTTATCTCCTAACCAGAAAGACCTCACATGTGGCATTAGCTCAGCAGTCACCGTAGCAAGGGATAAAATATCAGAGCTTTAAAGATTGGAGATCTGGCTGGGCGCAGTGGCTCACGCCTGTAATCCCAGCACTTTGGGATGCCGAGGCAGGCGGATCACGAGGTCAGAGTTTGAGATCAGCCTGGCCAACATGGTGAAACCCCATCTCTACTAAAAATACAAAAGTTAGCTAGGCGTGGTGGCAGGCACCTGTAATCCCAGCTACTCAGGAGGCTGAATTAGGAGAATTATTTGAACTTGGGAGGCAGAGGTTGCAGTGAGCTGATATTGTACCATTGCATTCCAGCCTGAACGACAGGGTGAGACTCCGTCTCAAAAAAGAAAAAAAAAAAAAAAAAGGGTTGGAAATCCCTGTAACAGCATGGCAAGAATCTGGTAAGATGGTTGCTAGTGATAACTTGGAAGGCAGATCACTCATCTGCTGAACTTTCAGCTCAAGACGATAAAGATTAGAAAAGAGAATGTTTATGGTGGGTTTGCTACAATTAGGTGCCTATTATTATAGGTCTTACAGTAAAATTTAAAAGTAGAAAATAAAGGGTATTATAAGGATAATATTTAAGAGGGAAAACAATGGAAATAGAGCCAGTCTAGAAACTTAGGACACCACAAAGGTGGAGTTGTCAGTTCTTCTAGAACCCACAAGGTAAGAGAGAAAAAGTCTAAGAAGCTGTGCATGGCAAAGGGACAGTAAAAACTCTGTTTAATAAAAGTCAGATTTGGGGGAAAATGGAGATTAGTGTCTGCCTCCCAAGCCTACTGTCCCATGTCATCACATAATCACCCATTAGTTTAGCAAAGGAGGCATCGAATAGTAAGCAAATAAATAAAGCATGTCTAAGAATTCTAGGAAAGAAATTTGGGTGTGGTCACTGATACATAAAATTAAACAAAAACAAATAGATCATATGCCCACTCCTATCTTGAGGGAATTTCACTGACAAAGAAACTAACTTTAATATTGGATATTCCAAATGCTAAACAACATTTGGACTCCTGATGCGGGCTGTACTGTACCCCCACCCCCAAAATTCACATGTTGAAATCGAACCCCAGTAATGCATAATGAGACTATATTCAGAGATAGGGACTTAGCAGATGCATTTAGGTCAAAATGAGACCTTTCGTTCAGGGCTAATTCAATCTGACTAGAGTGCTTGTAAGAAGAGGAAATCTGGACATGCAAAGAGATATCATGGAGGTGCACACATAGAGGGAAGGCCAGTGACACAGTGAGAAGGCACCTACCTGCAAGTCCAGTAAGAAACCAAACCTGCTGGCACCTTGATCCTAGATTTCTACCTCCAGAACTGTGAGAACATCAATTTCTGTTGTTTAAGCCACACAGTCGGTGGTGTCTTTTTATGTTAGCCCTAGTGAACTAACACACTTGCAAGCTAACTTCAGCAGGGAATGGCTTGCAAAAGTTTTCCAGACTCTGAGCAAAGCCTACTCTCCAACACTCATTTCAAATGTGGGCAAGGAGGATGGTTAACATGAAATAAAGTTCTAGAGCATGGAGGTAAAACAGCATTGGATGGGAGAGTTCTTCCTGCTAACATCAGGGTCAAATCGAGGAACACTCTACTTCCAGGATAAGGGATCTGTGCAGTGTCTCTTAAGGGTTCTTCCTAATTGCTCTAGGTCACTGAATACTGGGCATCTCCAGTTCTTCCTCTTTCTTAACAGGCATGATTTCTTACTGCTATCTTGTCATTGTTGCACATTTACATGTGGGAGTTTTGGAGAAAGTTGATTGTCTTTTTAATTTCTATGTGACTGGATCTGAGGACCATATCTGGAGAAGATTGAACGTAAGCCAGAGATTCTAGACACTGAGCTTGATAAAGTGTTTAGGTGAGTTGGTCTTCCTTGGGAAGATAGTACTGCCTTCTATTTGTGGTTAATAAGGAAGCAAGAAGCTATTTGGTGACCAAAAGGAACAATTGTGACAGAGATTGCTAATGCTCATCAGTATCCATATTCTCCTGTCCCTTCTCTCTACAAAACTCCACTACCTTATCCAGCATCCCCAACAGTTAGGTCAAGCCATTTGACTGAGTTTAGGCTGATATAATCTTGAAGGGGGTGATGTATAACCACTTCCAGGTCTATTGCATAAAATTCCCTACTCCTCATTTATTCTTTACCCTTGTCTCCTGACTGGGTAAAGATAATCCAGGAGAAGTCTCAAGACTCAGAATAACCACTAGATTGAGTAACTGTGTGGAGTAGAACTCTTGCTACATCAGTATGTGATATGAGCAAGAAATGAAACGTTGTTGCAGTAAGACACTGAGGTTTGAGTGTTGTTTGCTATAACTAGTATAATTTATGTTGACTTATGAGTAGACTTGCTGGATCACAGGCTATGAGTATGTCCAAATTTACTAGAAAATGAAACTTTACAACTATCGTTGAATCAATGTTTAGTCACATGAGTACACTATGAAAGTATTCTAGTGGCTTCATATTCTCCCCAACACTTTCTATTGTCAGATTTAAACATTTTTGCCAATAGAGTGGTATAAAATATTGAACATAGATTTAATTTGAATTTTCCTGAGTAAATAGTGAGAATGGACATATGCTTATTGACTCTTTGGTTAACTTCTTCCATGATACACTTGTGCAAGTCTTTTACTCATTTTTTTGTTAGGTTCTTTGTGACCTCTCTCTCCCCCTACCCCCTACCAACACACACAGTTACTAACTCTTTGTCTGCTATATATCTTGCAAATATCTCCTCCCAGTTTGAAGTATGTGTTCTTTATGGTATCTGTGTTCAATTGATATTATTTAATCCACTTAATATATGCAGATTGTAGAAAATTTGGAAAACAAAAATTAACAATAATCCTATCAGTAAAGGTAGCAACTCTTAACAGTTGGTATATTTTTAGTTAGTGAAAACCTGTGAGGAAATGACAGTTTATCATAGATTTTTTAGGGAAATATACTAACATCTATTGAGTAGCTATAACATAATAGGCTTTGTGGTAATGCACTTTACACGTGTCATTTTACTTAACTCAATATCTTTTAAAAAGCATGATATAAAGTAATTATAACTCTTCTAATTTCTATGTAGCTCATTATTTTATAGAAACCTAAGAGAGCCTCATTATTTTATAGAAACATGAAGTAAAAGACTAGTCATAAGGTCACAAATTAATAAGTACAAAGCCAACACAATAATCTATTTCTCCTGATTTCTATTTTAGTTATCTTTCTACCATATTCCACATTAAAAGTTTTGAGGGAGTAAAAATAATATGAACACATTTTTCTACACCTGAAATCCTAAAGCAATGGTTGAGATTTTGTCAATCCTTGATTATACACTTAAAGCTGGATTATGGCACCTCGTATATGTCCTTTATGATTGTCTAGAAGAGGTGTTCGGCTTTTTCCATTGTCTGCTATTGATTATATTGTAAAATCTATGTGCTTGGTAGCTCACACTTCTTAAAACTATGTGGTTTCAAGCATATTGATTTTCAATAATGTTACTGATTAACCTGAATCACTCAGTTGTTATAAAGATTTTGTTCAATTAGTGGTCTCAACATTCTTAATATTACTTTGCCAAAATTTTACCTTTTTTGTTTTTAAAGAACACTCAAGTAAGTTGATTACGGTTATGAAGGCATTTTCTTGTTTTTAATCATAAAAGAAAAAAGTAATAGTTTATTTCTGGAACTACAAAAATGTCATCTTTGAGTCAAGTTCTTATGTTACACTTAACAGTTAAGGTTGTTGGGCATATAATTATGGATAGAAATTGCATTTGGTAATTTAGGGCTAAGTCAAATGTAGGCAGAAATTTAAAAACAATACTTCTCCATTTTTATAGGCACTCGATGTACAAACATTTATAATACACCTTTGAAAAAATATACTTTTCTGAAATTAGTTTTTAATGAAAACATAGAAAATTTATATATTGCTGTTTTCTACAAAACAGGTAGAAACTTAAGTTTACAATAGTACCATGTGAAAAAGTACAATATAGTAGTAAGGAATTACGAAGGTGATTTTACAACATGTGTTGCAATTCACTATATACTGAGACTGCTTCTAAAATGTATTATCAAAATGAAAATCCATAAAAATGTTTCATTCTGTCTGTAATGTTCAGACCTGTAATAAACATGCATGTTGTCCATATGTGCTTTACAAATGAAAACAAAAGGGCTTAATCACAGATAAAGACACTCACATGTTCAATTTATGATTTTTAGAAATTCCACTCATGTGAACGTTCATTTAGAAAACCATCGCCTTTGAAGAGGAGAAGAGTTTTGTATTAGTCCATTTTCGTGCTACTGATAAAGACATACTCAAGACCGGAAAGAAAGAGGTTTAATTGGACTTAGAGTTCCACATGGCTGGGGAGGCCCCCGAATCATGGTAGGAGGAAAAAGTCACTTCTTACATGGCAGCAGCAAGAGAAAATGAGTATGATGCAAAAGCAGAAACCCCTGACAAAACCATCAGAACTCGTGAGACTTACTCACCACCATTAGAACGGTATGGGGGAAACTGTCCCCATGATTCAAATTACCTCCCAATGGGTCCTTCCCACAACACATGGGAATTACGGGAAGAGAATTCAAAATGAGATTTGGGTGGGGACACAGAGCCAAACCATATCATTCTGCCGCTGGACCCTCCAAATATCACGGCCTTAAATTTCAAAAGAAATCATGCCTTCCCAACAGTCCTCAAAAGTCTTAACTCATTTTAGCATTAACCCAAAAGCCCACAGTCCAAAGTCTTACCTGAGACAAGGCAAGTCCCTTCCACCTATGAGCCTGTAAAATCAAAAGCAAGCTAGTTACTTCCTAGATTCAATGGCAGCACAGGTATTAGGTAAATACAGCTGTTCCAAATGGGATAAATCGGCCAAAAGAAAGGGGTTAAAGGGCCCATGCAAGTCTGAAATCCAGCAGCGCAGTCAAACTTTACAGCTACAAAATGATCTCCTTTGACTCAGGTCTCACATCCACGTCACGCTGATGCCAGAGGTGGGTTCCCATGGTCTCGGGCAGCTCCGCCCTTGTGGCTTTGCAGGGTACAGCCTCCCTTGCAGCTGCTTTCATGGCTGGCATTGAGTGTTTGCAACTTTTCCAGGTACGTGGTGCAAACTGTCAGTGGATCTACCATTCTGGGGTCTGGAGGACAATGGCCCTTTTCTCACAGCTCCACTAGGTAGTGCCCCAGTCGGGATTGTGTGTGAAGGCTCCAACCCCACAATTCCCTTCTGCACCGCCCTAGCAGAGGTTCTCCATGAGGCCCCAGCCCCTGCAGCAAACCTTTGCCTGGGCATCCAGGCATTTCCATACAACTTCTGAAATCTAGGTGGAGGTTCCCAAACCTCAGTTCTTGACTTCTGTGCACCCACAGGCTCAACACCACAGAGAAGTTGCCAAGGTTAGGGACTGGGACACAGGGCACCAAGTACCTAGGCTGCAGACAACATGGCAACCTGGGCCCGGTCTAGGTTTTGGAGTCTCCAATGTCTATCATCCCAGTCCATATGTCCGTGTGTACCCATTGTTTAGCACCACTTATAAGTGAGTCAATGACAGTTTTACAAAACACAATATTGTAACTTCTTTTACTTTTCATTCCTGAGACATACTCAAGGAAGATTTCAAAGAACTTCATATACAATAAGAATATTTAACAGTTACCAAAAGAATAAAATTCTCTTAGAGAAAATTATCAACATTACTAAATGACCATGGCAATAGTACATATTGATGATGACAAGAAACTGACCACCAACAGATACTCTTTAACATTTAAGTTTGGCAAGTTTTTGAACCCTATCCCACCCTACTCCCCCAAACAAGACAGGGCTGAAGAAGACTCAATGAAAAATTCATTATTATTATCTAGTTATGGCATCTTCTTTAGAATTCAATTTTATAGTTAATCAATTACTTAAAGTAAATCTTAAGAGATTAGTTTATTAAACATATTTTTATTCCTTTATTTTTCATTTCATTGATTTTATTTAATGCAGGCCTGGTAGTAAGGAGAGATGTCCCATTAACTAATTTCCTAAAAACAAGTTTCAAATAAAAATCATGTGTCAATAAACAGACCAGAAACAGAAATCATTTTCTGTTTTGTTTTTTGTTTTTGAGACAAAGTCTCGCTCTGTCACCCAGGCTGGAGTTCAGTGGCGCGATCTCAGTTCACTACAAGCTCCGCCTCCTGGGTTCACACCATTCTCCTGCCTCAGCCTCCCAAGAAGCTGAGACTACAGGCACCCGCCACCACATCTGGCTAATTTTTTTGTATTTTTAGTAGAGACGAGGTTTCACCATGTTTGCCAGGATGGTCTCGATCTCCTGACCTCGTGATCCGCCCGCCTCGGCCTCCCAAAGTGCTGGGATTACAGGCGTGAGAAACCGCACCCGACCCATTTTCTGTTTTATGCTATCATTCATTGTCATCCTCAGACTAGGAAAATTTCCAAAATAGAAGACAGCTGAAAGTAAGAGTACTGTTTTAGAATTTAATCGCCTTAAGTATTTTTCTTACAAATTCCTTACATTTTATTTTTGCTGCTGCAAAAATACTCCACTCAAAGCCAATACTACTTTCAGTTCTTCCTGGCTATTAAGGTCTTTCTTTTAGAATCAATTACAGTTTTTTTCCCTCTGTCTTCATCTCTCAGTCCTGCCCCTCCTTTTACTCCATTTCTTGCAGGACTGATGCCAGTAGAACCCGTGGAAAGGCTTACAGTTCATAAAGGTTTTATCGTTGTTATTGCATTGGTTTATCATTTCGGCACGTGTTGGGGGATGATATAACAGTTTTAGGTTCTTCTGCTAAAATAAAAAAATATTCCCAGAAAAGTAACTTTCCTTTCAAAAGCTTAGTTTAAAAACTAAGTGGCTCATGCCTATAATCCTAGCACTTTGGGAGGCTGAGATGGGTGGGTCTCCTGAGGTCAGCAGTTCGACAGCTCTCTGGACAATATGGCAAAGCTCTGTTTCTACTAAAAATAAAAAAAAATACCTGGGCGTGGTGGCAAGCACCTGCAATCTCAGTTACTCAGGAGACTGAGGCAGGAGAATCGCTTGAACCTGGGAGGCAGAGGTTGCAGTTAGCTGACATCGCGCCACTGCACTCCAGCCTGGAGACAGAGTGAGACTCTGTCTCAAAAAAAATTAATACTAAGCCTATTATAGAGATTAATATTGCTGGATAATCGAGCTGATATTAAACAGAAATGAGCCAACTTATACCGTCAGTATGAAAATGGTATAAAAAAGCTTTCCTTTTTTCTAATAGTAAGATCACAATTTTTTGTTGCTGTTTTTTGGTTTGACTTTTTTTTTTTTTTTTTTTTGAGACAGTCTTGTTCTGTTGCCCACGCTGGAGTGTAGTGGCATGACCTCGACTCACTACAACCTCTGCTTCCCAGGTTGAAGTGATCCTCTTGCCTCAGCCTCCCCAGTAGCTGGGATTACAGGCACCTGCCACCATGCCCAGCTATTTTTTTTTTTTTTTTTTAAGTAGAGATACGGTTTCACCATGCTGGCCAGGCTGGTCTTGAACTCTTGACCTCAAGTGATCCACCTGCCTCAGCCTCCTAAAGTGCTGGGATTACTGGCATGAGCCACAGTGCCGGGCCCACTATTATTATTATTATTATTATTATTATTTTATTGAGATGGGTCTCACTCTGTCACCCAGGTTGGAGTGCAGTGTTGTGATCTTGGCTTACTGCAACCTCTGTCTCCTGGGTTCAAGCGATTCTCTTGCCTCAGCCTCCCAAGTAGCTAGGACTACAGGCGTGTGCCACCATACCTGGCTTTATTTTTTTGTATTTTTAGTAGAGACAGGGTTTCGCCATATTGGCCAGGCTGGTCTAATAGTAAAGTTCTTCACCTGAAGGTACATAAAAATTCTTCAGAGGTGTATTTTATTTGGTGTATGGTTGGAGTTTTAGAGCTAAATATTTCTGGACATTTGACAATTTTTTCCTATTTGTGCTTGTAAATTTGCAATGTGATGCTTTATGATGTGGGCTGCATGTTTCTCTTTCGTTTTAATTATTACCGTGTTATAGCCTAACTGGTATGCATTTCTTGTTAGCTTTAATTCAAGTTTCCATCATGCTATTTGCAGTCTGTGTGTAGATTTGTTCTTATAATCTGCAGAAAGTTTAGCTTTTCTCGGAGTGGGGGTGGGGGTGTTAAATCTTCAAACTATAATTAGCAATGTTCATGACTGTGAACTCCAATAAATAGCGGTTTTTGACCGGGCATGGTGGCTCACGTCGCAATCCCAGCACTTTGGGAGGCCAAGGCGGGAGGATCAGAAGGTCAAGAGATCGAGGCCATCCTGGCCAACATGGTGAAACCCCGTCTCTACTAAAAATACAAAAAGTAGCTGGGCATGGTGACGTATGCCTGTAGTCCCAGCTACTCGGGAGGCTGAGGAAGGACAATCGTTTGAACCCTGGAGGTGGAGGTTGCAGTGAGCTGAGATCACACCACTGTACTCCAGCCTGGCAACAGAGCGAGACTCTGTCTCAATCAATCAATCAATCAATCAATCAATAAAGGGTTCTTTTGATGCTTCTAAGACTGGAAGTATTAATCACTATTCTCTTTAAATTCTGCAAAACAGATCCTCATTATCTTTTATAGACCACTATAATCTATGCTATACAAAGCATATATATTCTCATGTCTGAGCTGCCTTTGAAATCATATACGGCTAAGTAGCTGGTTAAAATTTTTAACTAAAAATATACATTTGCCAATATTTTTGTCCATTAAATTTATAAAGGAAAGAGAGAAATGCTTCCAGTTTCAAATTTTTGGAAACTTAAATTCCACATTCTGACTTATTTTTGGCTGCAAGCAGGCATGTCTGCATCCTTTTATTCTTTTTATAATTTACCCTCTCTTGTCTCTGAGGTATTAATCTTATTTTTCTTTTCTTTGTTTTCCTTAGTTAAAGCATGATCTGGGTTGAAGGTTAACAGAATTTTTTAAAACTTAATTTCAACATTTTTAAAAGAAAAATACATCTTTACAACAGGTGATAATTTTTTTGGAAGGTCAACAGATACCCTTTATAACTATATCACAATGTTAATGGCTCATTTGTGTTTCCTCATCGGTTCATATATTAACAGTTACATATCTTACTCATTAAAGGTAAAAACAACTCAATAATTTGTATTTCAGCATTTTTCAGTAATTTTAAAAACCTCATGGAATATATAGTAACATTTCTGAGAAATTATCCCTTTCTGAGGCAAGAATTTAGATCATATGGAGGATACAAATGCTAATCACTAGAAATAAACTGGTGACAACTATGTGAATTAGTTATTACTTTATTGTAATAATCACAATACATTAATTCTCTGTTTAATAATTTCATAAAATAGAAATCAAATATGGTCATGTGATGTAGTGCAGTATGGAAATCCACATCAATGCATAAAATCGTAAACTTGGCAAGAGAGTTAGATAAGGGGAGTAAAAAGGCCTACAAAATTTAAAACTCTTCCAGTGCTTTTAAGCCATAGTGATTATTAAAAATTATACTGTCTACTGGAAAAAAGGATATGTATTTAGAAGTTCCTCACTTCTGTAAATCAGTTAAAGAAAAAAAGCTCATAAAGGCAGGGGTACATTTGCTCTAATACTTGATGACGGTAGGTGACATCGATGAATGTATCTAAGGGATGAATGATCCTGAAATGTAACATCTTATGACCTACAGGTGTTTCCACACCGCCTTCCTCTTGCTCAGGAGTTGTAATTGCTCTTGCACGTTGCCTGTGAATTGTACATCTTTGCTAAAACTGAATCTTGCCCCTTTCACATACTTTACTATATGCAAGCACAATTTCCCCCACAGCCATGGGCAACTGTCTTTGTCCTGAAGTTGTGACTCAGGACATCTAGAAAATATTCCTTTCCTCAATTCACTTTCTCATCCTTCCATCGTCTTAATTTCAAATGTCTTTACAATGATTCAATTTTCTGAAAGTTGTCCCATCTAGTCGTATGTCATATGAAGTGGAACTGAGTCCTGATTGTCTTAAAAGGTTATATAAATCTGTTTTAGCAATTCATACTTTTGTGATCAACTCTAATTTTTTTTTGGTTTTAGAAATATTCAGCCCGATGAGTTGGCATGGGAATTCATGAAATAGTGAAAGACTTGGAAATCATTCGCTTTATAGACACGTAATTGCACCCAAATATGGAACTGATTTGGAAATCACTAATTGTTTCTATAGCTTATGTCTGCGGTCTCCTAAGCCCCTGGCCATCTGTAGCCTGTTAGGAACCAGGCCACACAGCAGGAGGTGAGTGGTGGGTGGGTTAGCAAGCAGTACCACCTGAGCTCTGCCTGCTCTCAGATCAGTGGGGGCATTAGATTCTCATGGCAGCACCCCCCTATTGTGAACTGTGCACGTGAAGGATCTAGGTTGTGCACTCCTTATGAAAATTTAACTAACGCCTGATGATCTGAGGTGGAACAGTCTCATCCTGAAACCATCCCCTGTATCCTCTGCCATGCATCTGTGGAAAAATTGTCTTCCATGGAAACAGTCCCTAGTGCCAAAATCGTTGGTGCATTAGTTCGTTTTTACACTGATGATAAAGACATAACCAAGACTGGGTCATGTATAAAGAAAAAGAGGTTTAACGGACTCACAGTTCTGCGAGGCTGGGGAGGCCTCACAATCATGGCGGAAAGCAAAAGGCACTTCTTACCTGGTGGCGGTCAGAGAGAATGGGAACCAAGCAAAAGGGGTTTCCCCCTTATAAAACTGCCAGATATTGTGAGACTCATTCGCTACCACAAGAACAGCATGGGGGAAACCACCCCAAAGATTCAATTATCTCTCACTAGTTCCCTCCCACAACATGTGAGAATTATGGGAGGGAAAATTCAAGATGAGATTTGTGTAGGGACCCAGAAGCCATATCAGCTGGGGACCACTGGCTTATAATGTCAGTCTGGTCAACATCAAATGTTGGATATAATTTCATAGTTTAAAATTCAGTAAAGATAGGCCTGGCGTGCTGGCTCACACCTGCAAATCCCAGCATTTTTGGGAGGCCGAGGCGGGCGGATCATGAGGTCAGGAGATCGAGACCATCCTGGCTAACACAGTGAAACCCCGTCTCTACTAAAAATACAAAAGCGGTGGCGGGCGCCTGTAGTCCCAGCTACTCCGGAGGCTGAGGCAGGAGAATGGCGTGAACCTGGGAGGCGCAGCTTGACTCCAGCCTGGGCGACAGAGGGAGATTCCATCTCAAAAAAAAAAAAAAAAAAAAAAAAAAAAGAAAGAAAAAAAATTCACTAAAGCTAGTCATTATATACATATACATATATATATATATATATATACACACACACACATAAAATTGTTAAGAACAATATTTTTTCTTTCAACTATAATATTGTCATATTAAGAAACTATCTGCAGTTTTCCCTTTCTGAATAATATTTAAACATCAACATTTTTATGGATACCTTCTTTGAACTACATTTTCACAGCTGCAAATTGAAAACCTACCTTAAATAATATCGCTTTGCTAATATGTTGAAAATAAATTTGCTTGTTTTATTCCATTTTCTAAAGTTAGGCAATGACTAGTTGACAGAGAATTTCGAATTATTTCATATGGAAAGACTTGACTTTCAAAAACCTATGTATTAGGTTGGTGCAAAAGTTATTGTGGTTTCTGCCATTCAGTGGCTGAAACCACCATTACTTTTGCATCATCCTAGTAGTTATCTTTATTCATGTTGAATTGTTGATACTTTCTAGAAGAGAAGCTCTTTTTTAGAGTTGAAAGTTTTGTATAAGTTCATCTACTCTCAACCTGAACCTTTATTATTTTTCATCATATATTATGCAAAATAATTATGTCTTATAAGCATGTGAAGTTTATTATGAGAATTTGATTTTTGGCCCTACTTATTATGGACTTTTGGCTACTTGATGTTAACCTTAAAAGCTGTAGTCACAAGTCAAAGTATAAAAGAAAGATAGCTTAGACAAGTGCATGGAATGGACTAGGCTTAAACTAACAAACTGGGCATGCTGCATGAGAAAGCTGAGCCCTCCAGGCTTAGCTGGAAAGTAGAAGGAGAAAAACTGGGATGTGCCCCACTGGTGCTGGGGAGGGGAGGAGGGAGTCGTCAGGGTTTCAGACATTAGAGTACTAACTGTAAAGGTTTCTTTCCACAGATTTATCTGTTCCATGCACATTTGTGTGCTTATTAGCTGCTAGGCTCTTGGGACATTTTGGTGAATAAGAATGATCCAGAATATGCCTTCAAGAGTTTATAGTCTACTGGAGGAGTCATACAAACAAATGGATAATAACGGCATACATTAAATAATGATAAATTAACAATGCTGCTATGACAAGAGGATAAAGGAGAACATCTGAGAGACTCACCTGAGGAAAATTTTTCTCTGCTCAGGTGACTTTAGTCAGAAGCATAAATGTTAAACCTATAAAGAACTGTGGGAGAGACAGCTGTCCTTAACGAGGGTGCAAGATTGGGAATTAAAGAGCCAGTACTGGCAGGTGCACCAGTAGACCAGGTGGCTGGAATTCAGGGAGGGAGAGGACGGAGATGATGTTAGAGACCATGGGACTGGAATGTGCATATTTAAATCCTAAAAAAAGAAAGACTTTTTTTTTTTTTTTTTTAAGAAACAAAAGTATTTATACAGCTCCTCTTCCAAATCTGTAAACATCTTTAAGCCTCAATAGTTTGTGTGTCATAATAAAACAAAAATCTTTAAACCCCTTCAAAAGTCAAGCTTTTACAGTGAGACATTTAAACGAAGAAAAGGAGTCGTTTCCCCAAATCTACAACCTACAAGTTAAATGCACTGACCTGTCAGAATCTATGTAAGAACAATTTTCTAATAAAAGACTGCTTTATCATAAAAACCGTCATTCCAAGAAACTTCCTTTAATAGTCTTATCTGTCACTTTCTTTAAAAGTCTTTTTTAAATTAAAAAATCTGATGCTGAAAGCAGGAGAGATCTAAAGTGAATATATTTAAATACATGTGAATGATACACACAGGCATGTTCCTCCCAGATCTGCAGGAAGAAGATGAAGCAACGTACGCAATGAATTAAAATGCTTGTCACCTAGTGGATTCCGGACAGAGGGCAGTCTTTAAGACCCAGCGATAGTATTTGTCTGGAGAGGAAATGTTGCTTTTTGACAGATGAGAGAAATCCCCTCAGTGTTGGCTGTGGGAAGAGAGAAGCGAAGTCAGTCACCTGGCGGTGAAGGCCAGTAAAACAGCGAAGCAGGAGGAAAATTTTTCTCTCCCTCTCTCTCTTTCTCTCCCTCTTTTCTCTCCGTAGGATCCACCTCCTATTCTCTCAACTCTTTTAGCATAACCTTCAAAGGAGAACGTTCCCTTCTGACTTGATTATCTTCTTTTCCCCACTGAGAAAATACCTCTCAGCTACAAGACATATTTTAAGTCTATGCAGGACTTCGGGGATTCTGTTATCTTGCCAGGGAAATTGATCATTGCTAATGCCTGGGACTGGAGCTAAATTAGCTACCAGAGTAAGCCTGACGGAGGAAAGCTTTTATCATACACTCTTCTCTTCAGTTTGAACACATTTGCTTGAAATTTGCCGCATGATGCTGACCAGGGAAGCAGCTTTTTTTCTCAGGATGCAGCAATTCGCTGGTTTCTAAGCTTATTGCAGAAGAAGAAATAATCTTAAATAGAGTGGATATCTTTTTCCTTTTGGCCCTTGTTTCAATCGACTCAGCTGTGTTGCACCGCGGTACAGATCACCTGTCACTAAATCTTTGAGGAAGTAAAACAAAGTGAATTATTATTATTTATTTATTTTCCTTATTTTTAACCCGGTGGAGGCGGCGTGACCACGAAGAATGAGACTGAGAGGAGCTGCCGGGGCTTGGAGGAGGATAAAGCTGAGTTTAAGCTGGAAACTAAAAGACTAGATTGTTTTTGGGTGCCACTCGCCCGTTTCCTCTCCACTTCGTTTAGTTGCACTCCATGGACAGATCAACGAACCTGGACATTGAGGAGCTCAAGGTACGTGCGGGTCCGGGCGGGCGTCGCGGCCGCTTCTCGGCGCTCCCCGCTCTCCCCTCTCCTTCCCGCGGCTGCTCTAGCGGCGCGGAGTAGTTGGTGGTCCCGCGGGACGGCGAGGGGGCGCTGGGGGGACGCACACCCGGGCGCAGGCGCCCCTCCTGGGGCCGAGGACACGGAGGGCGGCTCTTCCGAGCCCGGCTGCTCTCCCGGGCTGGGCTCACTCCCCGCCTGCTCGTCCCGCCAGCGGCCACCCAGTCCTCCTCCTGGTCCGTGACGGCAGCATTTGGGGTGCAGACCCTGCGCCTCGTGCTGACTAGTCTCCCCGGGAAGGCAGCGGCACCAGCTCTGCCGACTGTCACCTGCTTTCCCAGCAAAGTTGTCCGAGCTGCGCCGCCACTTTGCCTCCTCTCCCCGGCTCCGATCCCGCCTGTGCCCCCGCCCGGCACGGGGACAGTGCATTTCCGCTCAGAGATTCGCGTGACAGGCATCTGCAGGGACGGCCCGTTTTTATCCCAGAACTTCGTGAGACCCCCTTTCCCCCCCACCGCCCGCGGGCAAGGTTTTCTCCACGCAGTTGCAGTGCGGGGGTTGGAGAGGGTCCCCCGCTGCCGGGGACGACGAGCCTGCCCCAGCCCCAGGCGCTGGAGCAGGTCGGGTGACTGGGGCGGGGAGGCGGGAGCCAGGCTGGTAGGGGCGGCATCTGGGGGCTCCGGCAGCACTCGGTCCCCGACCCGCCTTGGAGCCCCCCGCCCTCGCCGCTCCGCAGGGTCCCCTCGCCGCGCCCTTCCCTCTGGGGTCCCCTCCTCGGCCGCGAGGGCCTTCCCGGCGGGAGCATCCGGGCTGACAACGCGCCCGTCTGCCTGTGGGCACCGCTGCCTGCTTCCCTTCAAGAAAAAAAAAAAAAAAAAAAAAAAAGTATATATATAGAAACAATAAATAAAAACTTTAAGAAACCAACAAACCACAAAATACTTTAAATGTCCTGCTCATTGTAAACGAAAAAGCGGGAAAGGGGGAGACACTGGGAGCACCTCTTTTATTGAAATCCTCCACCCTTCTTTACCCCTAGGCATTTGGTACGCTCTACTATTTCAGAGGTTCAGATGGATTCTGGCTTCTTTGATCAGTGAGAATGTCTAGGCACCCCCCACCCGCTGGAGAAATGAGTAGAGGTTTGCCCTGAAATGTCAAGGAAATGGGTTTGTCCCACAAGCTAGGCAGGCTGCAAAATCCCCTGCAGAGCTCCAAAGCCTCTATCTGCAGCCTGTCCTGTGCCCTGGCCAGGGAGCATGCAGGAGCCCCGTTCTCCGGGCGCCCCAGATTGCATAGACGCGGAAAGAAGGAGGGACAGAGAACAGTGGCGCCTGCTAGCATCACCCTGCCACTGACTGTAGATGCAGTCCAGGGCGGACGGAGGACAGTCAGAAGACCTAGAACACCACTTCCACCTAAGACTGAGTTCCTTGGGGAAAGGGAAGTAGGCAGGAGGCAGATTTCATGCTTCATTTAAAGTTGGCCAACAACAAGTTTCTGTGTTTTTGCCAAGGTCATAGTCAGTAGACCTTGGCCTGGACTAGAAGATTCCTCGTATCTCTCTGCTCTACTCCCATAGGACACATTGCCTTTATGTTTGCAAAGATTCCCTACTTCTTTTTCCCAAGCATCCCCGTCTCTTGGGATGAAGGGGTGGATTTTATTTGAGATGCAAAGAAGGATGTATGAAAATGACTGTGGATCTGTATTGTATGCAGAGGTGGAGTACCCAGATTATTTTTTGGTTAACTTCAGGGTATGACACCGAAGAGAGCATTTTCTTAAGAAAAATCGAAGGGAAAAATGATTTGGGGTGATTCTTTCCCCTGAAATCACTTTAGTTTCCTAACTTACCCCAGTGCCACTACAATGTTGTTTAAATCAGCAGAAGAGCAAACCCACTGGGGAAATTTCTGTCTAGTATTAGTAGAAGATCTCAGCTTAATGTCACTATTCCTGCACAGATAATCCAGAGATCCTCAGAGTCAGAGTGTACTGGACTCAGTGCCCTGGCAGCAGAGGGTAGGGAACTGGAAAGGCTTAGGCATGAGGTGGTGTGTTGGCAATGACTGGGAAGAAATGAAGGCATGTTAGATACAAGGATCTATTGAGGTTGTTGAGAAATGATGTCAAGGACAAGCTACTTCTGAGAGTCAAGACTAGCAAGTGAGGAGATGTAGTCCAGCCTTATTAGAAAATGTTGGAGATCCTGCAATTTGGGGAATAAATTTGTGTTGTCAGTTTTGACTACACTTGCGGAATACGAAGGCTCTGGAATACTTCTGAAATACATACACTTTGTAGAGATGAATGCAGTGCACGTGGAATAACTTGTCTAGATTTCTTCTTTTTAGTGGAGTTGGTTGGCTTCGTTTTCTAGACATTCCAGTTCAAGTAAGTCTCTGGTGGCGTCTTGCTGAAGAGCCTTCCAGGGTGATCAGTGGAGAGAGGGAAGAAAAAAGCTAGGATACCTGTTTTTGGCATTATTTGCATGTTTTGACTTTTCCTATGATCTAATAATGCTTACATTAAGACACATCCACACAGAACTTTGGTTTTTATGATGCTTTAAATACACAAAAAAAATGTTTACTGGGGTTGGATACATAAATAACTGTGCATAATACTATAAAAATACAGTTTAGCTTAGTTTTAGATGATTAGTGTCATTGTTAGGTGAAGCTGCTTACCTCAGGTTTTAAGAAAGAAAGACTCTGATAATTTATCTTTATTTGGGATAAACTATTTTCTCTTTAAGATTTTAACAATTTTTTTATTTTTTGCTGTGCTGGGTGTGCAAACATTGATTTTTTTTAAAATGTACTGTGCAGTGTAAATAGTGTTTTCTTTTGCAAACTTTTGAACTAAAGATAAACTCATTGTTAAGCTATTGCTGCCATTATTACAACTAAACAATATGCATATTACAGTGTTTATTTGATGGAAAACTGAAATATAGTTATGTGTGTAAAACTTGCTAATGAAGGTAAGTATGTTTCATCTTCTATTCTGCCCACAAACTCTTGATGAAACAGATCAAGAAAAGGGAGAGAGTTCTCATCCAAAGAATGTGTATGTTCTTTTCCCTTTGATCTCTGTTTCTCTGTCCAATGAATGTATAAACTTTACTCTGGATTTTGCCCTGGTGTTTACTTTAAAGAAGAAACAACATCAAACAATCCAAAATATGGGTTGCTGCTTTGGAAATGTGGGTGTTAATGAATATTGATGTTAGAAAAAGCCCGGTCTATCCTGGAGTATTTGAGTTACGGAGTACTGGGTGCCTTTTAGCAGTTGAGATTTAAATGCTAGCTGTAGCCTTTATTTTAGCTCTGTAGTTGCTCTGTTTTAAACTACTGATCTTATGTACTGGAAAGGAGACGACTAAGTTTTAGAGCAGACACTTTAAAATTTGCTTTATGTAAGGTTTACTCAGAAGAGACATTGAGGCTGAATAAACGGTTATGAGAAAGTCTATGACTTTTTTGATTCTTTTACTCATCTTTTAAAAATAGGGGTACTAACTCACCTGTATTAATTTGGCAATTAAGTTAGGCTTTCAGATGCTAAGAATGTGTTTGTGGATAATTGTTACTTGCTTTGAGATCAAAAATATAAAATACATCATGAGTATAGTATAATTTTTTGCGGTCATGTTAGATCCCAGCTTTTATTTATTTATCTATCAGGATTGTTCTATTAGTGGGCTGACTGGCTGGAAGTTAAATTAGGTTTTTTTCTGCTACTTGCAGAACATGAACAGTGTGTTTCTGGAATATTTTCTGAATTATTTTGCAGGTTACAAAAATTACAAACTACATAGTTAATCTTGAGACACATCAAACAACTTTTCAATAGGGATAATCCTACTTATCTGAGTTAATTAAATGTAGTCCCGTCACTGTTGCTTCATTTTTCTGTTTAATTTAACCAACATTTCATCTACCAAGAACTTGAATCTTGCCCTAGATAAGTGAGGAAAAACCTTCCCTGAATAATATAATTAGGTCATTAAGAAAGTATTGTATGGGTGAGAAATGATAATACAGCAAAACAAAAAAAAAAAAAATAGGTATTTAAACAAGAGATTGATTTTAAAAATGCTGAGGTCTTAAAGCAGTGTCATAGTACATTCATCTACAATTTCAATCAAATAAGAGAGTTGGCACTGAGAAGAATTCTAAGTTTTTTCTTTTCTTTTTTTTTTTGGTTTGTTTCATCAATAGGACACTTAGCCCAGGAAAGTCAAGCTTGCTGCAGTGTAGGAAGCTTTCTGATGAATCTAAGCAGGTGGTATTTTGTTATGTTAGTCATTCTATAGTGAAAAATAGTACTCTCTAACAAATGGCATATTTTTAGCAGCTTGCCTTATATATTCCTTTCTTGGCTGAGAAAGATGAAACATATTTGTGAATACTGAATTATTTGACTTGTTTCACATCCAAAGGAATCATAACTTATTTCCCTCTAGGTCTAGTTCCAATTCTCTTTACAAAATAGCAAGTAGTCGCAAAGACTTAGCAACAGGTAACCTTAATTTGAAAAATTAATATCATTTGAAATTGATAAACTGCAATTGTATACATTTATGGGTTACACTGTGATGTTTTACTATATACCTACAATGTGGAAAAAATTAAATGAAGTAATTACTATATTAATCATATCAGTCATTTTTTGTGGTGAGACATTCGAAATTTACCCTATTAGCTATTTTGAAATATATATATATCTTGAATTTTTAATATTTGGAAATAGAGTCATTTAATTGAAGTTGAAATTAATGTCATGTTACAGTAGTGAAACATGGCTTCTGCCATTAAGAGGGATGAGGGAACATATTTGATATGAATAGAAAAATAATTAAGAAAAATACATTTGAGGGGAGTTGGACAAATGACTATTTTAGAACTCTTCAATGGTCTACTGTCATTACTAAGCATATGTTCCAACCTATATCCTGGCTATTACAATTTTGCTGATCTCTAGAGTTTACCAATTGAAAATACATCAAATTTTGAAGGCCCAGTAAAAAAGAATATTTTAAGATTTATGTACTCAAAATCATAGCTACACGAGATGGCTTACTGCTGTAAGATAATAAATCCACATCTGTCTTTGGGACATTTATATAATATTTAGTGAGTTGTTTCTTATGCTGTTTCAGAATTTCAGCTAAAATACAATTTGGCAGAGCTTACAACTTTAAGTTACTAAGGAAAATGACCATTTACTTTTGGTCAAATCTCTATGAATTTTTGAGAATATGCATTTAAATTGGTAACTATTTAAATGAGTAAATGCTTATATGTCAAGGTAAAGATTTGTACATTTATTTGTTGAGAATTGTGCTTGGTTTGTGATAAAATTCTTACCTTCTAAAACTATCTGTGACTAGAAGTAAGCTACCACATTTTCTATAAACGTCACTTTAGGCAGGGCATGGTGGCTCACGCCTGTAATCCCAATACTTGGGAAGGCTGAGGCAGGTGGATCACTTGAGACCAGGAGTTCGAGACCATCCTGGCCAACACGGTGAAACCCTGTTTCTACTAAAAATACAAAAATTAGCAGAGTATGGTGGTATGCTCCTGTACTCCCAGCTCCTCGGGAGGTTGAGGCGAGAGAATTTCTTCAAGATGGGAGGCAGAGGTTGCAATGAGCTGAGATCTTGCCAGTGGAGATCTTGCCTGGGTGACAGAGTAAGACCCTGTCTCAAAAAAAAAAAAAAAAAAAAAAAAAAAAAAAAAAAAAAAAAAAAAAAGAATATATTAATATCTAAAGTTTTTAGTTTACTCAAAGTCTCTTCTTTTTCTTGGCAAACGTCTAGAAACATGGGTTTATCTATATTCTCAGTGAAACTGATGAGAGACTTCTATGCCAACCACAGAATGAGCACATTGAAGGTTACCACCCCTCCAAGAGAATTATAGAGCCTCACATTCTACAAATTCAAAATTGTTCCAAATTGCCTCGAGAGTTTTCTTGAAGCTCCTAAACAACATGTTTGTACGTTGACTGAAAAATACTATAAGTCACAATTAGATTTTATAACACTTTGTACCACTTTGCTGGTATTAAATAGGTTATCTGGAGTGTTCTATGCAAAGTTGACATAGAAAACCTTTAAGAATAAAGGAGTTTAGTATCCAGCCAGAAAATCTTTAATTACCATGGCAATGTACATCAGGGAAACAGTGGCTCAAGCTTCAGCCTTAGAAGTTAATTTCAACAGTCACCCCACACTAAAATGGAGCTCCGAAGCAGTTAGAATTCAGAAGCATGCAAAATACAAAAGCTCACACTCTTAACAGATTGTAGCCTTTGAGGAAATTCATTTGTTTAGTGGAAAGGGTGCTGATCTGGTTAGAGTAGTACTTGGAAGACATTGTTCAAACCCTGGCTCTGTCATCCACCAGTAGTAGACTGGTAGTAGACACACCTTGGGTATGTCTTCAAGCTTTCTTGACCAAGGGTTTCTCAGTCATTGCAAGGTGGGGATTAGATTTGATGAAAGGGTTTTGTCATAATCATTTTTAGCCACAGTTGAAGAATTTGTTCAACGTCTTTTAAACAACCTGACATTTAACTCCAGTGAAAGGGAAGTTTGATTCAAGACAGTCTGGGGACTCTCTCGTTACTTGCGTTTGGCATCTGCAGTTGACTCTGGGACCCTGGCAAGAGATGTAGACTGAAGAATGGAAGATAAAAGTCTCAGAACCAGTTAATCTCGAATTATCTTCCAGGGCTCAGAGTCTATGGCTCAGAAATGACATTTTTGTGTCTTCTTCAAAGGCAATTATTTTCACATTGATATAGTTTATATAGTTTCTTTCATTCTGCAAATAATTCTTCGTATGAACATCAGAAGAAGATTTTCTGCTGAATATTATCTTCTCACTTTATGGATACCAAAATGGAGACTCAGAAAAACCAAGTGAAATGCCTAGGATCACAAGGTTAATAGATAATAGAATAAGAACTTAAATTCATGTCCTCTCTTTCCAAATCCTGTGCTATTATATACAGGCCCAAATTCCATGGAATTCTTAAAGAACTTCTGATGGTAGAGGTTTTTCACTGAATTTCTCTAATACTCTAATTTCAAAGAAGAGTGACAGTCTTTGAGCTACCATCATAGTATGTACTCTTGTTGCGAAGTAGTGGTTCATGTTATAGTTTTTTTTTTTTTTAAACTAGTATCCTCATTCATAGTGACTTATTTTAGTTGTTGGTCAAATCACCATTGGTTGATATTTGTTAATTATTTGCATAACGTTTCAGTGAACATGCCTCAACACTTCATATCTCTTCATGCACATTCTGGGTTACTTCAAAATAGTTAAAAATGCAAACCTTAAATCTATAAGAACTAAGAGCCTACTATATTTGTCTTTGCTGGAGGCATGCAATGCTTCAATTACTAACTCACACATTATTATCTAACTTATTTCCACACTTGTTTTTAAACTCACATCTTTCTTTAGAATGGCTAGAAAAATACATGTTATCTACCCAAGATAAAAGAGCCTTTGACTCTTTCTATTCTTGGGTAGAAGCAACCAATTCAGCTGCCATGAGTGACAACATTTTTGTGAAACATGATATAATAAATCAATGTCACAAATGGGAAAATGCTGTTATCATTGTGATTCCACAAGTCTGTGTCTACTCAGAGTATTTGAGGGCTTTTAAAATCTAAAACAGAAGGAGAAACTAAATCAAGGAAATAATTGCTTACCTCAAGATTTCTTGAATCATGTTCTAGCCTCCAAACTCTCCCCCAACATGAGATGTGTGAGATAAAAGTTCTATCTAGTCTTACTACCAGAATTAGTTGTACTCCTGAGCAACTGATTGACATTTAATTTTATAAATCTTTTTTGCCATAAAATTGATAGTGTTTTTCCACTTTAAATTAGTTCCCCTTTACCTTAGGAGCAGATTTGTGGTCCATTCAACAAATACTTGTATCTTAAATTCCTGGCCTCATAATATTTTCTACTTCTGAAATTATTATTATGCTTTCATAAAGAATTAGTGGTAATAAATAAATATTTATACACTTAAAATTATTAAAACCTTTTTTAGATACTCTTCATGTTTCAGTAGATATGCTTCAGTATTTCACATCTCTTCTGCACAACTTATAACTATGCGTTTTTTTTTGATATGGAGTCTTGCTCTGTGGTCCAGGCTGGAGTGCAGTGGCACGATCTCTGTTCACTAGAACCTCTGCCTCCCGGATTCAAGTGATTCTCCCACCTCAGCCTCTTGAATAGCTGGGATTATAGGAACCTGCCATCATGCCTGGCTAATTTTTGTATTTTTGTTGATACAGGGTTTCACCATGTTGGCCAGGCTGGTCTTGAACTCCTGACCTCAGGTGATCTACCCGCCTTGGCCTCCCAAAGTGCTAAGATTACAGGTGTGAGCCACCATGCCCAGCCTGCATTTTAAAAAAATTTGTCAAGAGCTATGAAGTTTATAAAGCTTAACTGTGCTGTGTGTATCCAGTTTTTGTTTGCATGACTTCCGTTGTCTATGATAGTTGCGTAATTGGTGAACTTTTGTGCCCCAAAATGGAACCCACTATATATCTAAAGTACAAGACTGATACTTAACACTTAGGTTAACATCTCTACCTGTTCTAAGGCATTCTGTCTTAAAGTATTACTTTTTTATTGCTCTCAAATTTGGCCTTTGTAGTGAATGATCACCTGTATTTCTAAATCTCTGTATTTCTATTATCTGTTACTTTTGTCTAGGGCAGAGACATTATTGTAGAAAAAGTTAAAAGTAAATGAGCTGATTTCAATCAACATTGTGTTTAATGTTTTCACATCTACTTTATAAAAATCAATGTTTTGATCAGTTGCTTGTTCTAGGCAGCAGAGACAGTTACTTTTATATATTGTATTTCATCTCATCAAGTTTCTTAAAGTTGATGCCTCAGTCATGGTTCCATGAATAATCAGGTCTGTGCACAGTGTTGTGTCTTAATGGTAAAGCTCCTCATTATTAAATCATCCCTGGGAGAAATTATGAGCATTTAGTAATTACAGTATGTGAAATACACAGGTGGATTAAGTTAAACATATCTTTGGCGGGTGCCAAGGACAACTGAAGATCTTTTAAGAGCTACTGAGTACACTTACAATACAAACCTGCTTTCGTTTTAGAAATATGAATATATTGTTACATATGTATTTGTTTATTTCCTAAAACATTAATAGCTCTTAAGGTATAACAAATAAAAACACAACTGACTTTAACATGTTTAACATTTGCAAGTATCGACTTTTTTTCCCGAACATCTGTTCCATAATTTGACTCAAAGTGAATTTCAGAAACTTTTGGAAAGATACAATTTAAGCTATAGTAAAGTTTCAGCATTTTATGATGGCATGCTGCCTCAAACAATTAAATAGTGCTGTCTGTTGGCTTGACATTCATAGACTTCTATAATTGTGAAAATTATCTGTGAACATGCTCAGAGTGTAATTTTTTGTCTTCCCAGTCTCAACTTTCTGGTGTTTAGTGAGATGCTCTGTCCATCTTATTTGTAAACTCTGTGCCTATTCAGAGTTGTGCTTCAGTGTTTTCCAACATGTGCAATGCAATCAAAATACAGACAACTGAAATCTCATTTTTTCACCTGTAGTCTTATCGACGAACAGTGTCACAGTAGAAATGAATAAAAATAATAAGAAAAAACATCAACTACAAGTTGGGAATGTTAACAGCAGTTTATAGCTTGAGAGAGAAAGAATGACTCCAAATAAATAAAAATAAATAAATAAATAAATAAAAAATAAACAGAAAAAATGTTATGTTTCTACCCCAAAAGAATATATGACTTAACAGATATTATTTCCTCTTTAAGTAATGTCTAAAGTTTACATTACGAGACGTGTGATTCGTTGTGGTATTAGTTGGTGTAATGCTTAGAACTCTTTCATATGTACATGATTGAATTCTTAGCAAGAATTTAACTTTTAAAATACTTTATATATATGCATTATATGACTGTTTACGTATTTGATCTTTCACTCTCAGAATCATTTAATAGTTCCTTTGTGTATGCCATGGGATATACACAGATTCTGTGTATACATAAAATTTGTATGGGATTTTGTCTGTAGTATTTTTCTATTCCCTCTTTACATATACTCCATAGACATTCTCATCTACTCATGTAGTTTGTACTTTCACTTACAAGGTGATGGTGCCTGGTTATGCTTGGGCACCTCCCACCTTTCTCTTGGGCTACATGCACACCTCTCCAATATCCAGCAATCTACTGGAAATCTTTACCTGGATGCTTTGCAGTCACCCTGATCTAACAAAATGGAGGACACCTTTCATTCTCCATCAAGTCTGCCCCTCCTGTAGTATATTCTCTGTCTTGGGTAGTGTTTCACCATTTACTTTGACATCTAAGCTGGAGCTCAGAAGATCCTTCTCTACTTATCCCTTGTCATCATTCCATGCATTCAACTGGTCATTAAGACCATCACACTGTATAGTGTGCTTTCTTCCTTCTACACATCTTGTTAGAACCCTAGACCAAATCCTCACCTTTTCTAATCTGTTTTATCCTAAGACATACGTATGTATTTCTTGCAGTGAGGCTGGCCATATTATAGTGAATTCTACTGTGATATAGCTCTAGGGTTCAGGGTGGGTTTGGAATTGCCATGAAGGAATTTATGCATTCTCTCTTAAATTTTCACAAGTCATTTTAGAATAAGTTGGGTAAGAGTGGAAACTGGGACACCAAGGGTGGGCCTGATGCTTGATGCAGTGGGATTTAGAGATCTCTAAAAATGCGAAAGGGTACCCTCAAAAATGAGAAAAAGATGGCCCCTGGAAGTTAAACTTCATAGTAGCTACTGATGAAGACTAAAATGTTCAGGTTGGGGAAAAAAAATACAGATTATTTGGCGATAATAATGATCAATTTTGATTTTCTGTCTTGATGAAATCTTTGAGTTACGCTTAACAATTCATCCCAGAACCATGAGTTATGCTTAACAATTTCCTTAGCTGATTGTATTTTTGACAGTTTGATCAGATTTCTTATATTCAAAAATGTTGTCTGCCTTTGGGAATTTGACAGCTCTGTCCCTGTGAGGTGGCCCAAAGACAGTATGCTAACACAGTGAGCCAGCTAAGTAAGTAGGGAGATAGGTCTGAAGGATTTTTCAAGGAAGACAGACCACAATATTTTAATTCTGAAATGTGTATTACACTCAATGTATTGGTTTGTTAGTTACCTGTAAATATGTTGCTTAGATGACTTTGTAATTATTTTACCCTGTTATCTTAGTCTTTCAGTAGAAGTTACTTAATCATCATAGCTGTGTTTGACTGTTCTATGGGGGTTACAATGTGGACTAGTAAGAGTGAGGTAATGTAGATACACGTAGATCAAAGTAGGCGTGGAATTGCAAAAGCTAACTAAAGATGCCTGGTAATAGGAGTGGATAGTGAGGTATTTCATAAGAAAATGTAATTTGCAAAGTGGGTGAATTTTAGGAGGCAAGACCTGTCCATGATTCTCCAGAGGGACATTCTTCTTTATTAAGGAACCACCTGGTTTCCTGACACTTTTCAACTACTTTCCCTCTGTCCAGCCAGTCTCTAAGCAAGTCACATCCCATACTTTCAGATTTTCCTTTATGAATAAAATAATATGTCCTTCACATGTTTGAAATTCGTTGTCACTTCGCATTACTTATGTTATAATCCACACTCCTCAACACAATATAACATGATACAGAGCTTGCTAATTTCCAGGCTATGAGTACTCTCTTTTGTACTTTCCATTATGTGAACATGTGCATGTGCGTGCACATACAGACACACACTCACACATTCTACCGTAACTTCACTGAATGACTAAGTTCTCCTTGATCATGCCAGTTCCTCTCCTTCTGTTGTAATATTGCACATGTACTTGTCTGAAATACATCTTTTTTTCTTAGATATTTCCTACTTATTGACCAGTAACTAGTTCTAGGAAGAGACGGATATATCTCTTTTTTTGTGTTCCTATACACTTGGGACATTGAGCTGCATTATACACTTCTAACTTAATTGCACTGTGGTAGAAAAAAAAATGTCCTGCGTAATACCAATCATTTGAAGTTTGTTGAAAATTGCTAAGGGGCCAGTATAAAGTAAATATTTGTACATATTCTGAGTTTCCTTAAAAAGAGTGTGCATGATTTAACTTGTTGGGGATTAATTCCTATATATGTCCATTAAGCATATTATTTATGCTGTTTCTATTTTTCATAATCTTTCTATTTTGTTTAAACTACAAATTAGAGATATGTTAAAATTTACTGTTTAGATAATGCATTTATTTCTTCTTGTAGCTTTCTCAATGTTTGCTTTACATTTTTGAGACTATAAGAGATGTATAAGTTTAAAATTATATTTTCCTGGTGAATTTAAACTTTTATGTGATGATTTTCTTCATCTCTGCTAATGAAATCTGCCATAAAGTTCATTTTGTCTGATTTTAATATAGCTATATCAGCTTTTATGAATATCACTATACCATTATCCAACTTTATTTTGACTAGTTTTTCTGGTAAGTATTATTTTCATTCTTTTATTTTGAAGCTTTTTGTGTATTCAGATTTTAGATATATCTGAAAAGCAGCATATAGCTAGATTTTAGAAATCCGTTTGGATAATGTTTTGCCTATTTACTGCATTTAGGTTATTTACATTTATTGTAGTATCTAATATATTTGGGTTTATTTCTGCCATTTTAGTTCATCAATTCTGTTTATCCCAGAAATCACTTCTCTATTATTTGAAGTTCATATGATAGTAGCAAACTCAGTTTTCTTGATAGTCTGATAAAGTCCTTTTCTTTCTCTAGCTTTTGATATTTTTTTTTTCTGGGTATACAATTTTAGATGAACAGGTATTTTCTCTTAGGATATTAAAAGTATTACACTGTTTTCTTGATTCTCATATTGCCAATGAGAAATCAGATGTTAATCCCTTCTTTTAGTTTTTAATGTTCTTCAATTTTATTATAATGTGTCTTTAAAAAAACTATCCAGGTTGGTATTTTATGACTTTCCTGAAACTTTGTGAAAGAAGAAAAATACAGTCTGTTATAAATAGGGTTTATGTAAGAACTACTATATTATCTTTTTAAAGAAGCATTTGGCTGGGCATGGTGGCTTGTGCCTGTTGTCCCAGCACTTTGGGAGATGGAGGCAGGTGGATCACTTGAGGTCAGGAATTTGAGACTACCCTGGCCAACATGATGAAGCCCCATTTCTACTAAAAATACAAAAATTAGCTGAGTGTGATTGCCCGTGCTTGTAATCCCAGCTACTGGGGAGACTGAGGCAGGAGAATCACTCGGACCTGGTGGAGAATGACTTGGTAGGTGGAGGCTACAGTGAGCTGAGATTGTACCACTGCACTCTAGCCTGGGTGGCAGAGAGAGACTCTGTCTCAAAAAATAAAATAAAATAAAATAAAATAAAATAAAATAAAATAAATAAATAAAACTAAAAAAAGGAGGATTTCACTGGCAACTGCAACCCATAATGATTTTGCTGTACCTTTTCTAGTTCTCATTTTTAAAATACATATTCTGTAATGACTGCATGCTGTCTGAAATGTGCAAAATGTAATTAGTAAAAACACTGACGATTATGGATTGTCTATGTTTTATATACCTCATGTTCTCTACCAAATCATGGATATATGTTAGATATTTATTACATTCTTGTTGATATATATTTGGCAATATTTGGTGCCTGACCAGAAATTTAAATTGGTGGAAATAGCATCATCTCTTTTAGTCTTCTGTTTTGGTTACTTGATCAAGTACAAAACTAAGACACATGTTAAATAACAAAGTAAATGGTAAAAAGTTACTGGGACTAGTGATTTACTACATATTTCTAGGTTTTTTAAAATAAGGTTATTACCATGTGGTAATCACACAAGAAGTCATCTTTGTGTGAGGTGGAAGAATGTTCCTTTTGGATTTCTGAGGCCAACTTTTGAAGTGATACATACCAAAATATTGTGGAAGCTGTATTTTTGTAGCTGAGTTCTTACTGCACACTTTCTATCATGTAGTTGATTTTGAATTTTCCATTATAGTGCTTAGCTTAGGGAGAAATTTCTATTTAATTTCCATATCTTTGGTGTTGGGTTCCAGAAACGAATGACTAAACCAAGTTTAATTCAATTTCAGATTATCCAGGAACTATTTGGTTCTTAGGCATCATAAGGTATGCTTTAAGTGTTGGTAAAATAGAAAGCAACCCATGTAATATGATTTAAGATTCTCTAATCTCTTTACCGTCTGGAAAAATATCTCCCAAATTGTCTGAAACTTCCATGATTTCAATCAGTTTTTGAATTAAAAGAGTGGCTATCAAACTATGCTTTCATGAAACTCATGCAATTTGTAACTAAAATTGAATGTTGGCAATTATCAGTTTTACATTTACTTTCCATTTGTTGTTTTTAATTGTTAGTGGGTACTACTGCTTCTCTGTGCAAAATAAGGTTTCTCTCATTTAGTCACACACACGCGCATATACACACACACTCTATTTAAACTTGATAAATGAAAGTTTTGGAAGCCATAAAAAGCATCCTGACTTCTAAGACCTTGATCAGCCAAGCAATTTGGGATGTATTAAAAACGCACATACACACACACAAACCCTTGTAAAAATAATTATTTACCACAAGTGCAAAATGAAGGTGCTAAAATACATGATTGTGAAAAATTCCTTCTAATTCTCTGATAGACAACTACTGGTATGGTAAAAGCTAATACATTAAATCATTTGTAAGCATTAATATGTAAGCGCTAATTGATTTATCACGTTTGCTAGCCAGGCAGGTCCTTCAAGGGGTGTTTTTTTCATAGGCAGAAATATTTTCCATGACAGAAAAAGCAGAAGTGCCTCCCAGTTAAGCCTTGTCATAATGATGGACTCCTGAAAACTATGTTTTAACTTCTTGAGTCTGGCTACTTAGCCAGAACTGCTTGGGGGATGGTGAAATACCTGACCCAAGTTGGACCAGTGAGATTTCTCTCCCTGGAATATGGATGACATAACCTAACTTTAACCTTATTGGGTCCAATATCCTACATTTTCAAGCAAATATGTTTTATTTAGCCACCTTTAGAATATAAAATGCTTTAATAATATAACTTACATGTAATTTTTACAAAGCCATCTTCCGGATTCTCTTTTAAATGCTTTCATAGTCTAACCAATATTATGATCTAATTACAAAGCAGGAGTAAAAGTGAATAAGAGGAAATAATTTTATGATGTAATTCTATGCATTCTATGCATTTGGAAATATAAGTGCTAGGACACAGAGGATGCAAAAGCTACAATGGAAGACTCACAGAGATGTGCTGTGTGGGCCACTCAGATTCCATGAAGATTGTTACAGATGGTGACACGATATTTTTTGAAGTACTCCTGGTAACTTCTGAACAAAATGAAATACAGCATTTCTCTCCATTTACACAAAGGTTGTATTCCTGGACAATCAGTTACTTGTGCAAAGATGAGTTAAATTTTGTTTTAAAAAAAGGATAAAATGGACTTAGCGTTCAGGCAGAATCGTCGACAACTGTTCCACACCTTGATGGGCTTTCAGCATCTCAGGATTCTTCCTACCGTATGACAGTAGGAATCCTTTCAGTCACTGTGACACCCAAAATGTCTTCACAGATTTCACATACTCATCCTAGGGAGGCAGCATCACCCCTGCTGGAATTTTTGAATTAGCTGATGATAGGATAGATCTGGTTTTTAGTGTTGCTAGCATTTTCAGTGAAAATTTGGAAACTAATCTTTCAGTTCACCAAGTGCAGTACACAGCTGTGGCCACCTGCTGCTGAAGAAGAATGAGGCAGATTAGAGATGAGAGAAAGAGTTCTGCTCTTTCTAGGGTCCTGTGTATTCTCTTACTCTCTAGCTATCTTCAACCTCCTACTCCCCCACTTCCATTTTAGCTTAGTTTGATTTCTTTCATTTGCAGTTAAGTGTATTTTAATGCACCCTTCTTCCCCAATCCAGGGGAACTTTGGGCTTTTCATGTTGACTTTAACTTCTTAGAGTAAGTGTAATTATTTGATTATGTAATTTTCTTCTTTTTTTATTTTAAATTGAACTTCTAGGGTACATGTGAACAACGTGCAGGTTTGTTACATAGGTATACATGTGCCATGTTGGTTTGCTGCATCTTTTAACTCATCATTTATATTAGGTATTTTTCCTAATGCTATGGCTCCCCCCATGCCCCACCCCATGACAGGCCCCTGTGTGTGATGTTCCCCACCCTGTGTCCAAGTGTTCTCAATGTTCAATTCCCACCTGTGAGTGAGAACATGTGGCGTTCAGTTTTCTGTCCTTGTGATAGTTAGCTCAGAATGATGGTTTCCAGCTTCATCCATGTCCCTACAGAGGACATTAACTCATCCTTTTTTATGGCTGCATAGTATTCCATGGTGTGTATGTGCCATATTTTCTTTTTCTTTTTCCTTTTTTTTTGAGACAGAGTCTCGCTCTGTTACCCAGACTGGAGTGCAGTGACCAGTTCTCAGCTCACTGCAAGCTCCACCTCCCTGGTTCACGCCATTCTCCTGCCTCAGCCTTCCAAGTAGCTGGGACTATAGGCGCCTGCCACCTCGCCTGGCTAGTTTTTTTGTATTTTTTTTTTAGTAGAGATGGGGTTTCACCATGTTAGCCAGGATGGTCTCAATCTCCTGACCTCGTGATCCGCCCGTCTCGGCCTCCCAAGGTGCTGGGATTACAGGCTTGAGCCACCGCGCCTGGCCTGCCACATTTTCTTAATCCAGTCTATCACTGATGGACATTTGGGTTGTTTCCAAATCTTTGCTATTGTAAATAGTGCCACAGTAAACATACGTGTGCATGTGTCTTTATAGTAGAATGATTTATAATCCTTTGAGTATATACCCAGTAATGGGATCACTGGGTCAAATGGTATTTCTAGTCCTAGATCCTTAAATAATTGCCACACTTTCTTTCACAATGGTTGAACTAGTTTATGTAATTTTGTAAGAGTTTCTACTCTAGTTGAGTCTAACTGGTCCAGAAACTGGATGCTTAAGGCTCCTCTTATCTCTAATTTTGATCACAATTGCTTGAGCAGGTAGAACTGGGGCAAGGCAGGGTGTCATTTGCAAGGGCCTGGAGCTTTGATGTCTCCACATTCTTTTTCATTCCAGTAAGCCATTGTTGTGGATAACTAATATCAAGAAAACATGCTTACTATTATATCTCTGATTCTTCCATTGAATGTAATAAGACTAGATATCAGGAAGTTTGGTGTAGGAATTGATGTATACAAACATCAGTTTGTCCAAAGAGAGCTATAAAACTGACTTTTGAAATACTACTTCCACATCTATTAATGACCTCAAAAACTTTTGCTTTTAGTATATTGTTTAGACTATGTTGAGGAAAGGGATTTTTTTCTATTATTTCAATTGTTAAGTATGTTTGTAGGCAGTGGTATTTTTAGTTTGTTCTTGAAATTATTTTAAGACCCATATCTGTTAGTTATATGTATATTATAGATCCAAGCATTTCAAAGGCATTGTTAGAACAATTTGTATATCATTTTTAAAAATTTTGTTTAACAAATGAATATCTGCTTTTCTCTATTTTTTCTACAACTACCATCAAAGTATTTTTACACTTTTTGTTTGTTTGTTTGTCTGATCCCAAGCACCTAAAAACAGAGCGTTACACACTATAGGCATTTCAGGAATATTTGTTTAACTAATTCACCTTTGAATGAAAGTTGTTTTGTAAAACTGATCTCACTGCTATTTCCCCTTCAAATTCATAATGAGACATAAGTAAGTATGTGATAGGGAATGATCTGTATGCCTAGTATACATCTCTCCTTAGTGACACCTCCTGTTTCCTTCTGTATTCACTTAGATGAGGTGAATAGTAGCATTCAGGTAAATGTCTCATCTACTCAGGATCCAAAGACCCCTTCTGGTATTGCATAATAAAATTAATGGAATATGAACAGTGTACTGCATCCTGGGATAAAGTTCCCATCATAGTCTGGGATAAAATTCCCGGTATATTGCATCATGGGATAAAATTCCCATCATAGACATAAAAGGAAAAACACATCTTTTTCAGATGACCATTGTATTGAGTTTAGAATTCTGATTTTTGATCAGTGAATAATAGGAAATAACTGATAGTTTATGAAAGCAGAAGCTGTGGTTGATATATCTGATGCATCAACTTTTATGGGTTATATTGACTCAGCAATGTATTTTAACTGAGCACAGTCAAGATTGTGTTTGCATTTTATACAAATCACATACTTAAATATATATATATATATATGTGAAGGAACACAAGAAAAAGGAAAATAGTATCATGACAATAATCCCCATGTATAATCCCTGAGAAACTTAAATTCGTGGCATGTTAAACTCTGAAAAGACATGAATTTAAATTATGATTAATAAATAAACATATTATGATATGCCAAGTATCTTTCATAAAAGTACTCAATATATAGTTATTGAATGGAATTTGACTTGAGCAGAAAAGATATTTACCTTCCTGATCATGGAGAACACGGAGTAAAACGAGTTGCAGCCTGTTCATTGAAGGAGAAAACTAATGTAATCTAATGATCTTTGAGAACCCAGTTATCGCTCACACTCTTTGTTCAGCTTTGGTATCACATAGACACGGATTCATTTTCAGCACCACTTGTGGATGGTGTGACCTTGGGTAAGTGATTTAACTTTACTAAATGTCAATTCCTCCAAATGGTAAAATGAGATTAATAAATGTACCTACTGCATATAGATTGTGAGACTGTAATGGGATCGTTATTTGGGTACATTCATCAATGTTTCACACAGAGCTATCTATCCGTGCATCAATTATTGTTAATATGTTCATGAGGGCTGGTGAAATGAGTGAAACATGATTGGGATGTAAAAAAAAATGAGTGTACTCATGCGGGTAACGTGGCAGGTTCACCCTAGGAAGAAAAGCTGATAAACTGGCTGTGAGCAACAGTATTGGTAGGTGGCCATGTTCAAATCTGTCCTGGGATGAGACTAGAGTGTTGGTCTTTGCATGGATTTATGTTAGAACTAAATGTAAGTGCTTGAGTTTAATAATATCAAAAGCTCTCCAAAGGTTCTTAACTGCCTAAAGGCAGCTTTTAATTTTAAACACTGAGAAAAGTCAATCAGCCTACACCTAAAAATATGCATTGGGATGTGTTTTGCATGCATTAAAACCTAATTTCACATCTCACTAAGTTTAACTACTTTTTTGCTAAACTAGTCTCAGGTTCTGGGTATTTTATTTATAATAGGGCAATAGTCTCTTTTATACAGGACTTTTTAAAATAACTCTTCCATCCATTTGTATATATGCTTTCCGAAATGTTGTTTCTTTGAGATATTTAAAAATACAAAGTCCTTGATAAGAAACTTGAAAAAGTTACACACTAAAAATAAGGTTCCTTTCAACCCACAAAGAAAGAAAAATTTAATAGATAGGAAAGCACAATTTTATTAAAGTACATGTGTTTTATGTAAATGGGCTATATTTTACACAGAATTTATTGCATGTATGTTTACCAAAGGAACCTCTGCCTCCCGGGGTGAAGTGATTCTCCTGCCTCAGCCTCCCAAGCAACTGGGATTACAAGCAAGTGCCACCCTGCCTGGCTAATTTTTATATTTTAGTAGAGATGGGGTTTCACCATTTTGGCCAGCCTGGTCTCAAACTCCTGACCTCAAGTGATCCACCCAACTGAACCTCCGAAAGTGCTGAGATTACAGGCATGAATGCCATGCTCACCCAGAGCCCTTGTTTCTTAAGTCTTACTGCTATCACTTTGCTTTGCTTGAAGACTTTATATAGGAGAATTTCATGTTTTAATTTGTATAAGTAGACAGGCTAGTTTATTTGCCTATGCTAATATTTCAAAATTCTAAGTAGAAAACTCAATGCGTGCAAGTCCGGAAAACAAAGAAAAGGCACGCCAGTCATGTCCCTTCCACATTTTTAAGTATGCAAATCGGGACAAGGCGGGCAAGAATCTTGGTTATAACCCTCCTAGATTGGTATAATTCATCCTTTTAAAGGTCCAGCTTTTTGGTTATAGAACTCAAACCAAAACAACCACTGAAATTTCAAAAAGAAAAAAAAAGATATTTTAGTTAGTTCAATTCTTTACTCTGCGGGGTTAATATCATCTGTTAGAATGTTTACTTTTTGATCCTAACAATTTTTTTTTTTTTTTTTAAAGAATATGAGCACATAAGCAGGACATGATGCCTGAAAAGTCAAGAGCATCTATCAGGTCTCCTGAAAGATTGTCTTCAATATGATGATAGGATTATTTACCCTTTGATCTTCTCTTCTACCCTAATCCCATGTGCAGATGGCACGTTAGGCAAAAATCTCTCTGTAAGTCTGTTATAGCCTGGGATAAAAGGAAATAGCTCAAGAAGTGAAGAGTTTTCTTTTCTCCTAATTCTAATGTTCTAACTCCATCTCTACTACAGCTGCAGCTACTATGACCAGATTTAATGCTTGTATTTCTTTAGAATACTTGACCTTTAGAAGATTATATTCCAGGAATGTGAAGTAACAAGATACTTTCCATATTTTCTTTAATAATGAGTTCATAGCAATAAGGATATCCATATAGTTCTCTTGACAGTTTCCTGGGAATTCTGTATAGTTATACACAACTTATACAGGGTCTTTGTTGTGTCCAACATCCTTTAAAAGAGTAAGCTGGCCGGGCGCGGTGGCTCAGGCCTGTAGTGGCTCAGGCCTGTAGTCGCAGCACTTTGCGCGGGCGGATCACCAGGTCAGGAGATGGAGACCATCCTGCCTAACAGGGTGAAACCCCGTCTCTACTAAAAATACAAAAAATTAGCCTGGCGTGGTGGCGGCGCCTGTAGTCCCAGCTACTCGGGAGGCTGAGGCAGGAGAATGGCAGGAACCCGGGAGGCGGAGCTTGCAGTGAGCCCAGATGGCGCCACTGCACTCCAGCCTGGGCGACAGAGCGAGACTCCGTCTCAAAAAAAAAAAAAAAAAAAAAAAAAAAGAATAAGGAAAACAATATTTAAAACATCCCTTTTCTTGAAATTAGAAGTGCCTTTGCTTTCAATGATATCCCCAGAGAATGAAATGAAATTAGTGGCTCTGGCAAATGTTAATAGTAACGGGTATCAGAGTAGATGGGGCCATACGTGAGATGATCTGGATGCTGCTCTGCTGAATTAGCTCAATTTTCTCCTAAACGACAAGGAAATATTAAAGATACACTGTTGATGAGGTAAGTCTCAGGCAACCAGCAAGGATGTACTCCCAATATTAAAACAGAATGCAGGAAAAATACGTTCCAGAAGTTGATATTTCTGTCTTCTGGTTGAAGTTGGTATGATCTCATTACCTTATATCTCTGTTTGCATACAGGCTGCCAAAGAATTTTACTTTAAAAATATGTTTGTCAGTCTATTGTCAATGAAAGAACATACAGGACTTTAATTATGACTCTTAGAGGTTTATTACTATTCCAGAGTTCTTTAAAAAGTGATCAGCTTGGCAGGGTCAGACTGCCGTAGCAAAAGTTTCAGTTCAGCTTGTCTTGGCAATGAAGTTTTGTAATTTGGACTAGGAAAGATTGCATTTACTTCTCCCCTTGTGCCAAAAATAGCCCATAGCAACCTAAAAAATTGTCTCACCTCCAACTGGCCCTGATCATCCTGAGCTAACCTGTTAGTGGCAAATGCAACCATGAACACCTGTAGGCATTGCTAGATAGATAAATGTAGGTGTATGTATGCTCCAGACAGAAATCTAAACTCTAAAACTGAGACTTCCCCCGAAGGAAGTAAAACAGTGCCTATAAAAATACGAAGTTCAGCAAGATTTTGATTGTTCATGTTATATTTAGATAATGGAATTTTCTCTTCTTGCGTATACCAAATGCAGTGCATTTTAGGAAAAACGTTTCAGAGGCAGCCTACTAGAACTACTTTCATAAAGTGAAATATTCATAAAGTGAAATATTCATATTAATATCTTGAAGAGCAATAATTATCTTTGTAACTGTGATATATCTAGTTTAATGCCACAAGATGCCACAGTTGACTTCAGTTAACTAAAAGGCATAGAAACTAATTTCTTGTACTGTTTTACATATTCAGCAATCTACATTATCATTACTTAAAGATGAAAAGAGGGACTTGTTTCAAGATTAAATGTTAAAAGATGCAAACTATCATGCTCATTTAATTAAAGAAGCATGCAGATGAGTGTGTGGGAAGAATATCAACCTTAACATTGTGTGTTATACATAGTATCCTCCACTAGTTTTCATCACAGTCTCATTATCTAAAACTTGGCTTTTCTGTCTAAGTGAAAGAACACCTGCTCTTCATTTCTTACCGAGTTTGCTGTTTTCATTCGCTCTGGTAACATCTCTAATGACCAGTTGCCAAATTATATCGTTAAAACTGCACCATCAGCAGCCTAGATAGGCAATTATTTTTGAAAGAAGAAGGTAAGTCAAAGTGTTCAGAATTTAAGTCTGAGGTTTCTTAAATATGACCTCTGTAAGGAATATGCCTCCCTTAGGAAGATAAGTTGTAACGTGAGCTCCCCACGATTCAGGGAACTGTGTGTGATTGCACAGGAAGATATGCATGTCTGGCATGACAAAATATTCTGACAAAACCTAAGAAGCAATTAGAAACAGTGCAGAGGTTTCAGATTTCAAGTCTAACTTTGATTAGCTAGTATACTCGATATTATATAAGTGATTTATATGCATAGACACATTAAAGTTAGGTGAGTTAAAATTAAAACAGTCAAATAAACCTCAGTGAGTGTGAATTTTCAGGACATTAAATAAAAGCAGCAATGTTGGGATTTTAGAAATTCCTGTAAAGTAAAACACTGTTGAAAATGATTTAAAGAATACATATATTTGTATGCTTTTCAGGCTGTCTTGTATGTTCATTTAAAACAAACCCAAAATCAAACTTTCTGCTTAGTTATCATGACAGTATTTTGTAATCGTTTAAGGAAAGAAGAAAATCATTTTTTATTATGGATCATTCTATTAGAATGTTTCAATGCCACTTTTGGTGTCTAACTTATTACTATATAAAAATTGATGTTTTTTTACATGGCTGATTATCAGGTAGCATTTCACTATACTAGAACAGAAATTATGAAAGGCTAAAGTGAATATACAAAAACTTCTATAAGTTAATGAAATAGGAATGCATTTTAAAATAAAATAATAACTTAGGCAAGTTTAAAATTATTTGTATTCTGCAAGGTCAAAGAGTACTGCTGAACCCTGAAACAAGCATAATTTGATGTTGTTAATAACTATTCATAGCTGCAAAGCTTAGAATGATGGATTTTTTAAAAGAGAAATGTGGCCCTATGGGAAAATTAGAACATACTCTCCTCCTTTTATTAAGGAGTATTCCAATAATTATAAATTACAAGTTTACCATCTTCTCAAGACATAAAACAGTATTATATCTTATAGAAGGAGAAGTTAATGGGGTTTATGTTAAATGTCTTTTCACTTTTTTGCTACCGTAATCCTATGAAAATTACTTATTTTCAAATGTAGAGAGATTTCTTTATTTCATTAAATTTATAAATCTATGTAGGAATATGGCATTTTGATATCTTATAAAAGCAGTTAAGATTTGTTTCTTTTGTTTTTGTAGACTGATAATGCATAACAAATAGGTACCAGATAGGTTTTTAATAGTTAATATGATTATTAATACTAAACAGCCTATACTAGAAAAATCATTTTTTTCTCAAATATAAATCTTTTTTATTTGGCTCTTTAATGTTTCACATATAGAAACATTGCATTTTTTTCTGCAGTAAATTTATGTAAATTATCTTTCCATATAATTACCCAAAAGGAAAAAAAATCTTTTGTGTATATTTTACTTCTGTCAGTTGTTACTTTTTATGAAAATCCCCTAGAAGATACTTAGCAAATAATTTTAGGGTTAGGATTCCTCTTGTTGCAATTACAAAGTTTAAACCTTAAGAACTAGTAGACTTCAATTATCCTTAAACTTTATATGCATTTATCTCTGATTAAAAGAAAATTATTGAAAAATGCATTTAGTATACAATTATGCTTGTCTGATGGAATCTATTTTCCAACCTTCCCCTCTATGTTGCCCGTCAAGAGCGAAAATATGGTATTAAATGCTTTTGTGTATTTAGTTAAATTGTTAATTTTATCACTTTTCATTCATTAGAATTTTAAATTTTATTATGTTAAGCAGAAACATTAAGAGGCAAATATCTAAACCGAATTATCATGCTTTTCATTTCAGCAGATCTGTGATTAGTTATATTCGTTATCCCAAAGATAGAAGGTTAATACTGTCTCCTTTTCAAAGTAATGATGTTGAAGTCATTTCAGTATATTTTAATATGTTCCCATTTCCAGCTATGGGTAGTTCTCTAGTACTTTGAGAAAATATGTCTAAAATAATCATGTTTATCAGCTCAGTAGATTTACCAGTCAAAATTCTGCTTTACCTCTAAGGACTTCATAGGCCTATCACACAAGATGCCAAAACAGTTTTGTTCTTTTATCTCTAAGTTCATCAGGTCTTCCTAATGAAGCCTCTGTATTCAAAATCATTGACAAATAACATTTTATTCCAGCTTTAGCCAAGGCTCTCGTTCAGTCTGCAGAATATATACTGAAATGGTGAGAAGGTGGCAAGTTAAATTCAAAAGATACTATCAATGAAATAATTCCCCAAGTTAGATTTTTACAAGGAGAATCCAAACAATCCTCAATCATTCGGCAGGACACCTTGAAAGGAATAACATAAGAATCTAAACTCCTAGGATCTTTTCTAAAAATGTTGGGCTGATCACAAAATTAAACTGATCAAATAGAGTGGATCCACCAGTATGTGCCTTCAAAAGGATTTTCCTCATGTATGTTTCTGTACAAAACACTCTTCTTGAAATGAGTTACCAGTGCTGGTGTAGGATAGAGTAGCTAAATCATTATAAGAACTACTCTAATTAAAAACAATGGGACTTAAGAGATTTAAGGAGCCCCTTGCGAACAGGAAACGTAGAACTAATTTTGAACATATTGTTATTTAAGCATCCATGAAGTCATTTCTTGAGATCCCATAGTCAGTGTAGGAGAAACTTTAAAGTTTTTTTGCATCTTTTCTGTTCATGAACATCTGATTATTGTGAGCAGCTTGACTAATGCAGACTCAAAACCTTATCTGATAATGTTTCATTTGTTCCCTTTCTTAATCGGTCTGATTTTTGCTCAGTATTCAAGTTAAACTTCGAATTCTCATATCACTAGAAACCTTATTCCAAAAGTGAACCCTAATCAAAGACACTTCCAGAAAAAGATAAGAGTTTCTAGTTATCTACAAAATGGAATTTGGATGCCTATATAATTCATCCTACTAAATAATCAGTCCGTTTTATGATAGTTTGGTCAAGCTGATAAACAGTAGTCATTAGAAAGGGAGAGGTTGAAGATACAAGAATATTGGGAAATAATTACTAGAACCAGTCCCTTTCATAGGCAGGAGATAATAGGATCTAGAGAACTAGTGTAGAGATGACCACATAGAAGAAGGCATGGTATTGTTTTCCAGTGAAAAGGAAGAAAGGAAGAGTGGAGGTGCAGGGTAATGTGTAGTAGCTGTGGCAGGACACAGAAGCGGTTCCTGTCTGAGACCTTCTCTTTTGACTGTTACATTGGAGGCAGGTCTTTAGCTCAGAATGAAGGGATAGTAGGTTGGGTAGATAATGAAGGATAGTAGGAGGTTCATGGGAGATTGTGGATAATGTGAAATAGTTGTGTGGACAATGAGAAAAAGAATAGACTTCAAAAATACAGAATGCACGTTGGGAAAGGTAAAGGAGTCTGATTTAATTGTGAATTGAAGCCTACCCTAGAGTGATAAAAGTAATGGAATTTGTTTTTTTTTAGGCAACCAGTAGTGTCTGTTACTTGTGGTGACCAAGGATAAGACAAACTTGAAGTATGTGAGTATGCATTATATTCTGTCTGTTGAAATCTATGGGTTCTGGAATTCGTTTTATTAACCCATAGATATCAACAGACAGAATATCTACATATGTATAGATATATACATATCTAGATCCACTCAGAGTTTGTTCAGTTCCACAGTTAATTCTGCAGCTCGCTGATGGTAGGATTCTAATTGTGTAACAAACCTGCACGTTATGCACATGTACCCTAGAACTTAAAGTATAATAAAAAAAAAAAAAAAAAAAAGAAATCCTTTCTGTGTTGTCCTTTTGTTTTGTGATTCCAGACTTGTCCTCTTAGAATCATAAAATAATGGGTAAGAAGCATTATGTTTTGGTAATGAGTAAGAAGTATTGTGTTTTCAAAACACATTACCCAATGGGAAAGAAGAGAAATGATTTGTTAAACAGTGTGAGTAAATCCCTCCCAGAAACTCCATAACTGCCATCTCCTAAAATATAATTGGTGAAAAATACATCCTATGCTCATAACTAAACTCATGACTTGGCAAAGTTGGAGAAGTCCCCACGATTAGCTAAGAACAATGTATATTTACTTCCTGGGGCTAGGAGAACTACAGCCTACGCTAGAGTATGAAAAAAGCTTTTTTTTTTTTTTTTTTTTTTTTTAAGGCAACTACTGGTATCTGTCATTTGTGGTGGTCAAGGATAAGACAAACTTGAAGTATGTGAGTTTGCCTTGTGTTTTGTCTGTTGATATCTCCATGGCATTGAGCAATTTAATCAGATCTTTTAAACTTAAATCTTCTCACTTACAGAATTGTGATTTAACTTATGCAAAATGTCTGTCCCACAAAAAGAGCTAAATACTGGCTTCTTTTCTGTTTCATTCTTTCTTTGTTTTTATACTCAGGTATTTAACACAAGCTGAAAGTAATTTTTTTTTTTTTTTTTACTATTATGCTGACATTTAACTTTGCTGTTCCTGTGCTTGACCATAAAAATAAATGAAAGAAGAGATTATGGGAATAAAATGTGAAGATTGAGCATGGGTCTTTTTGATTCCAGAAGCCTTAATTTTTAATACTCCCTTCAAATAGTCTCAGAAGTCTCTTACAAGAGAATTCTCTTCTAACGACATTCATTGTGAAAGTGAAAGAATGTTGAAAGTTTTACAAACAAGGATTTTATATTCCCTGCAACTCTAGCCAAGTACCTAAGATAATGCAACACAAATTCATCCTATAATCATTTAATTTTTGTTCTAAAATGTGCTTTAGAAGTAATTTAATCTAAATCATTCATTTTCAGATGGGGAAACTAAAGATAATTGTGATGCAAAGTTATGAGTGACTAAGAAGGTGAGAACTTGTAGTTTCTTAGAACTCCAAGTGTAGGATTCCTTTGACATCTACCACACCACTCTGAAGAACTCATTTCAAATGCAGTAATTTATGAAAAAATGTTAAATCCTCTTAGACAGTGTTGGGAACAATTCTCCCTCTCTCTATCTATATATATATATGTATAGGGATATATATAGTGATATGTGTGTGTATATATCCCTCTATATATATATGTATAGGGGTATATATAGGGATATGTGTGTGTATATATATCTCTCTCTATATATGTATAGGGATATATAGGGATATGTGTGTATATATAGGATATATAGGGATTATATAAGATACTAATCCATATATATGGATTATATATGGATATATATGTATCCCTATTATATATGGATTATTAGCGTCTTGCATTTTGTAAGCCAACTGAAGCATTAGAAGTCAAGTAACTTGGCCGGGCACGGTGGCTCAAGCCTGTAATCCCAGCACTTTGGGAGGCCGAGATGGGCGGATCACGAGGTCAGGAGATCGAGACCATCCTGGCTAACACGGTGAAACCCCGTCTCTACTAAAAATACAAAAAAAAAAAAAAAACTAGCCCGGCGAGGTGGCGGGCACCTGTAGTCCCAGCTACTCCGGAGGCTGAGGCAGGAGAATGGCCTAAACCCGGGAGGCGGAGCTTGCAGTGAGCTGAGATCCAGCCACTGCACTCCAGCCCGGGCGACAGAGCGAGACTCCATTTTTTTTTTTTTTTTTTTTTTTTTTAAAAAAAAGTCAAGTAACTTGCCCAAGGTTTTTACAGCTATGTGGGATGTTGAGCAGGTCACTTGATCTCTAACGCCTCAATTGACACATTGCTAATATAAGATACTAATAATTCCTACATTACAGGATTTTCTAGAACTTTCAGTGAGATAATTATCATTCACAATGCATCTTGTTTCCGATATGCTACGGAATAAATTGGCTTTTGTAAGTTACTTTAGGAGGAGAATCACTAATTTTGTAATACTATCTTTGGGGAAAAAAAGGAAAACACATTTTGAGTTTCTGACAACTGATGTATAAACTCATTTCTGGAAAACACTCTATGAGGTGGGAACTGCTAATACTTAAATTTAAAAGAGTCATTAGAACAGATTACCAGCGAATTATTTGAATGCGTTAGTCAGATGTTATGTCTTAAACCATACCTGTCATTGATTATATATATATATATATTTTTGCTATAATGTGTCATACCTATATTGGGAATAAGCAGTGGCATCACTAGCCTGGTTCTGAGGAACCCTTTCATCATCCTTTTCCAGCAAACCCTGAGGATTCCTGTCTTTCATCTCTACACATTCTTCAGGGAACTTATTTTGGCCTTGAAATAAGTTATTTCTCACTGTATCTGTTTTCCAATGTGTTTTATTTGCTGTTTTATTACTCTTTCTTAACAGAGGAAAATAATATTTAGTAGACATATAAAACTAACAAAGAGTACAAAATTTACGTTCAGTGTTTATAAGATTTTGGAGAAATCTGAAAGCAGGCTAAGCAAACAAAGGAAATAAAAGACATTTGCCAGTCCATATTCCTTAAAAATTGTCAAGTTTTGAGAAACTTGTATTAAAATTCAGAAACTACTCAACATATATTTTCTCTTATAACAAGTATGTTTTGTGTCAAACTTCCTTTTGAACTTATCCAGATTATTTTAGAATCTCCTTCATTTCCTTCTTTCCCTCCTTATATAAAAATGCTCTGGTTTCTTAAGCTCCTCATTTAAATCTTACTGTTCTTTCTAGCTACTTCTTTTCACTTCCAAATTTTCTATTTGAGTAATGGGGAAAGCCTCTGCTTCTACTTTTTCAACAACACTTCTTTTCCAAATTCCTTGTGATTGCTGCTGTCACCTGCCTTCTCTAGGATTCCTGACCTCCCAGCTTTAACTGCAAAAATGACATCATTGTGCCAAATCTCCTTGTCCTGTGGGCACCACCAAGCTGTCTGCTCCATTTCTCTGCCCACTCTTTTATTTCCTGATTTCTATGATCCCACTCTTTTCATCCTTCTGCTGTTTATTTGATTATTCTTCTGTCTCTTTCACCAGATCCTTTCTGTCCTTCTGTCCCTTAAACGTGGATACTTCATCGGTTTCAAGTCTAGCCTTCTAATTTTTGATGTTTTCTGGCATACCTCATCTATTCACAGGTCTTCAACCTTCATCCAGGAAAATAATTCCTGCTGAATAGCTAGCCTAGTCTTCTTTCAAAGGTCCAATTTTCTAATTGCTTGCCTCGTATTTCTGCTTGATTAGCCTGCTGTCAACCTAAACTTAGTGTGTCAGGGAAAAAACACATTCTTCTGTTCTTAAATCTTGCTTACTCTGTTAACTTTCCTGTATATTTCAGTGACTCCAGAACTCTCCCTTTGCAAAGGCTTGGAACCTAACAACTGAGTTTTCATTGTTTGCCTTCTCAAGCCCCATATCTCTTCATCTTGTAGTTGCTGATAGTTATTTCTTGACAGTATCTTTTGCATTTACTCTTTCCTTTTTTTTCCTGCAAGCTATTTTACTAAATCCTCATTAGATAATATTTGTCTTATTAAAGCAACATTTTAATTCATGTCCTCCATCCTACCTTTCATTCCAATTCTTATCGGTTTTGCATACTAAGGTCAAATTCCCCTTTCTAAAGTACTCCTCGAATTATGACATTATGAACAAAATCTTAGATGACTCCTATTGTAGAAAAAAAAATCTCTTTAGTTGCTCATTAAAGACTCTCCCCGGCTGGGCACGGTGGCTCATGCCTGTAATCCCAGTACTTTGGGAGGCCGAGGCAGGTGGATCATGAGGTAAAGGGTTCGAGACCAGCCTGGCAAAGATGGTGAAACAGCATCTGTACTAAAAATATAAAAATCAGCTGGGTATGTTGGCGGGCACCTGTAATCCCAGCTACTTGGGAGGCTGAGGCAGAGAACTGCTTGAATCCAGGAGGCAGAGGTTGCAGTGAGCCAAGATGGCGCCACTGCACTCCAGCCTGGGCTGCAGAGTGAGACAACGTCTCAAAAGACTCTCCTCAGGGTAAAAGCAGCCTACCTTCCTATCTTTATTTTTCTTCTTAAAATGACCCTCTGCTGCAGCCTAACTGGATCAGTCACTACTCTCAAATGCTGAGGTTCTTGATGGTGCCCTTCCCAGAAACCCCTTTGTACTGCTCACAACCAACTCAGCCTGTAATATGGAGCTCATTCTCACATCTTCTGCAAAGCCTTCCTTGGCCACCCTGGCCCTAAGTAATCTTTGTTTCCATGAACTAGGGTAGCATTTTTTAAACTTTTATTTTAGGTTCAGGTGTACATATGAAGGTTTGTTGCACATGTAAACTCATGTCATGGAGGTTTATTGTACAGATTATTTCAGCACCCAGGTATTCAGCCCAGTATCCAATAGCTATCTTTTTTCTGCTCCTGTCCCTGCTCCCATCCTCCATCCTCAAGTAGACCCCAGTAAGAACATGTGGTATTTGGTTTACTGTTCGTGTATTACTTTACTGAGGGTAATAGCCTCCAGCTTCACTCATGTTCCCACAAAAGACACAATTTCATTCTTTTTTATGACTGCATAATACTCCATCTCATCTGTCATTCATGGGCATTTAGGTCGATTTCATGTGTTTTCTATTGTGAATGGTGCTGTAGTGAACATTTGTGTGCATGTGTCTTTATGGTAGAATGAGGTACATTTCTCTGGGTATATACCCAGTAATGGGATTGCTGAGGTGAATGGCAGTTCTGCTTTTAGCTCTTTGAGTAATTGCCATACTGCTTTTCACAATGGTTGAACTAATTTACATTCCCACCAACAGTGTATCAGTGTCTAAGCCTTCCTGTTTTTCTACAACCTCACCAGCATCTGTTATTTTTTGACTTTTTATTAATAGCCATTCTGACTGGTATGAGATGGTATCTCGCTGTGGTTTTTATTTGCATTTCTCTAATCAGTAATTCTGAGCTTTTCTTTCATGTGATTGTTGGCCACATGTATGTTTTCCTTTGGTAGGTGTCTGTTCATGTCCCTTGCCCACTTTTTAATACGATTGTTTGTTCTTCTCTTATAAATTTAAGTTCCTTATAGATGCTGGATATTCATAGTTTGCAAATAGTTTCTCCCATTCTGTAGGTTGTCTGTTAACTCTGTTGATGGTTTCTTTTTCTGTGCAGAATCTCTTAAGCTTAATTACATCCCACTTGTCAATTTTGTTTCTGTTGTGATTGCTTTTTGTGTCTTTGTAATGAAATCTTTGCCCCCTCCTATGTTCAGGATGGTATTGCCTTGGTTGTTTTCCAGGGATTTTATAGTTTTGGGTTTTACATTTAAGTCTTTAATCCAGAAATTCATTTTACAGGGAGTCATGAACTGTCATGACAACCTGTTTCATTGTTAACTTGAACTTTTTTTAGAATTGAATTTTCACGAAGCAATTATATTTTAAACTTTACTGTAGATGTGCTTATTTCTCGTTACCTAATTAGAATAAAAGATTTTAAAGACAAGGGACATGTTCATTCAAGTCTCACTAACTGGTTTTTTAATGTACATGAAATTTTTAGGGATTTGGCACTGAATCAAACATAATCATGTCTACAGATAGTGCCACTCTCTTGGGACAGAGTGGTAGATAAACAATTAAATGCTGGAGGGTTTAAAAATATTATAATAGACGTTATGTGGGCTATAGTTAACATCAAAAGGAGAGATGATTAATATTATGTGAGGTGTTTAGGAAAGATCACAAAGATAAGTCTGGATGGCCTTTAAACAGAGGGCAGGATTTGAGATGAGTCTTTCTGTTGTATCGTGTTTCATTCTTGTAAAGTGCTGTGAGAATTGCAAAGGAAGGGAAGACCCTAGCTGGGTGAGGAAAGACTTCACAAGAAAGCTAGCCTCTGATACACACAATTTCCAGTGAAGCAGAATGCCCAAAACTTTGAGTCATTTTTAGGAAGACAGTAAACCGTCCAATTTGACTGAAGTATAGGTGTTTTATTGGTGAGTGGGTGAGTGATAAAAATAAAAATGATGTAATTACAGATAATGTGGATTTAATTCCTGTTATTTTCCTATTCCTATCTAAAGTATCTTTAACTCATGCCTTTCCTTCTACACACAGCTGTTAAAATAAAACCCTTCTGCATACTTTTTGAACTTTCAGTTGGAGAAAGTATTATTTGACTTTGGCTTTTTGAATTTATAGGTTGTGTACTGTACTTGGTGGCTCCAACTCTAATTATTATGAAACAATCTTAAGGTGATCAACTGCTTCTTTATTACCATTAGACATACAAAGTTCTCTCCAACAATTTTCAAGAGACGTAGGATGATTAAAAGAAGTGCTATTGAATGCTAGGAGTAGACAGCTACTATAATTGGTCATAATTTTAAAAGTTAATTATGCCACAAAATTTTTCTTAATTCATATGTGATAAGTCTAAAGATAAAGCAATAATGACATGAGAAATATTTTATTGTTTCTTACATAAATGTAGTCCCGTAAGGATTTTATTAAAAAAGAAAAACTAGTTTTGAGGCAAAAGCTATGTAACACGTAAAGTAGAATAAATGAATCCATTTGAATTGTTTGTAAATTGTGTAATTAAGCTGCAAAATTACAGTTATTTCACTTATTTTTACATCATTTTAGTGTTGTTTCTTGGATATTTCCCTTGATGGACAAGGAGATGATGAATCTTTTGAAGCACTGCTAAATCATATGTGTTTTTGAAAATGAATTTCTGGATGGCAGACCGTAAGGGGCTTTGGCCATTCATTTATTCTCCTTTTTATTGTCACTCAGTTTTTTATCACTTGCTGTAATAACCATGTGATATGTATGAATACCACATTTCTATATTTAAAAATATCATTTTAGTCTTCTAAACCAAACCAATTTAGGTTTTAAGTAGCCTGTGATAGTTGCATGAAGAATCAATGTGCTACTTGCCACATAGTTAAATTTACAAGGTCAAGATCTTGTTTGACATCAATCCAGTGTATTCTGTTTGAGCTGAACCTGATAAAGACGTGCATAGTGAAACTGCAGTTGCCTCACGGGGTTTGTACACTCAACGCCTGACCTTGGTATAATTGGGAAGCCAAATGAAAATCCCACTACTGTCGATTTTGTTATCCCAGGGAAAATAGAAGTAAAAGGCCAAAGACTGTTTGGAAACTTTTAGAATACAGATTTACATTTAAATTTACTTATAATAAGCAAATATTACTTCTGAGATTTGGAAAGAATACAGACTTCCAGAAAAGATACCGAGGCAGAATATAATAGGATAGAGGGTCTTGGGGTAAGGCACATATAGGCATTTTGTTTGTTTGTTTGTTTGTTTTCTGTTGTGTTTTGTTTTGTTTTTTTTTTGAGATGGAGTCTCATTCTGTCTCCCAGGGTAGAGTGCAGTGGCGTGATCTCCGATCACTGCAACTTCCATTTCCCGGGTTCTAGTGATTCTCTCACCATAGCCTCCTGAGTAGCTGGAATTACAGGCACCCACCATCTTGCCTGGCAAATTTTTGTATTTTTGTAGAGAGGATTTCACCATGTTGGCCAGGCTGGTCTTGAACTCCTGACCTCAGGTGATCTGCCTGCTTTGGACTCCCAATGTCCTAGGATTATAGGCATGAGTGACCATGCCCGGCCAGGTTTGTCTTAACCTAGCTTTTTATTCACTCTGTAAGCCTGCCCAAGTTCTTGTTAATTTCTCTCATTTCTAAAAGGTATTGATAGTTCCTACTATCACTTCAGAAATATATGTAAAATGTGTGACTTAGAAGATACTTCAGAAAGTTTCTTTTCTTGTTAAATTATCATTATTATTATATTTTAATAGGTTTTGGGGAACGGGTTGTATTTGGTTACATGAATAAATTATTTGGTAGTGATTTCTAAGATTTCGGTGCATGTATCATCCAAGAAGAGTACGCTGTACCCAATGTGTAGTCTTTTATCCCTCACCCACTTCCCAACCTTTTCCCCAAGACCTCCAAGTCCATTGTACTGTTCTTATGCCTTTGTGTCCTCCTAGCTTAGCTCTCACTTACGTGTGAGAGCATACAATGTTTGGCTTTCCATTCCTGAGTTACTTTACTTGCAATAATGGTCTCTAAATTTGTCCAGATTGCTGAAAATGCCATTATTTTGTACCTTTTTACGGCTGACTAGTATTGCCACATTTCTTTATTCCGCCACATTTTCTTTATTCACTCATTGATTCATGGGTATTTGGGCTGTACAGAATGATTTCTATCAGAGATGCTATTATTTAGGCAATGGTTAGCGATGGCAAAAGATTACATCTAGATTCCTCCTTTGCTTTGATATTTTGGCCAAGGATCTTGGGTTGTGAAATTGTTCTTCAGTTGCTTTTATCACATTTTTAATATTGGAATACTGTTTTTCTGATCTTAACATGGACAACAATAGCATCAGGAGTGGTTGAGTTTCTAAAATAAGAGGAAAACCATCTCTAATTCTTTTATATCAGAATGAAACAAATCGAACTACATTCATGGGTAAACCGTTTAGAAACATAGTAAGTGAAAATGAAAAGAACATTTAAAAATATTGTTGACTGAATTGGCTTGATATTTTTTATATAGATAGTCATTCTTTCTTACTGAAAAAATAGAGATGCCACGGTAGATAAATGATTTTGCAGTGAAAAAATGCTCCACATGTCTGTATACTGCTTTTCAAGTATGTTACCAAAAAGCCAGAGGGTAGGGGTAGGTTCAATTTCTATACATTGCAATGTGTGCTTCTTTTCAGTTGTGTAATTGCAATGGTTGGGCATGATTTTCCCTGTGAGTTGAGGGAGGCAGAGTAGCAGTTTCACAAGCCATTGAATGGTACCTGTCAGAAAGCCTAGATGCAGAATCAATGCATGAACTCGGGTGATTTGTATGGTTCCAATGGTGACAGAGGCAAAGGCTTGGTCTTGAACTGACATTTATTAATCTTGTGTCCTTTGACGACTTACATTTCTCCAGGAGTAGCTCTTCACCCATGAAGTGAAAGGACATAAACCCTTGCTCTACCTTGCTGGATTGTTGCAAAGATTATGTACAATTACAAATGACTAAACATGAAGCAAACTATGAGTCATCGGTGGGTGCCTGGTGTAGCTTCTGTTCCTGTCTCTTTAAAATGGATCTAGGCCTGGCACGGAGACTCAAGCCTGTAATCCCAACACTTTGGTAGGCTGAGGCGGGCAGATCATTTGAGGTCAGGAGTTCGAGACCAGCCTGGTCAACATGGTGAAATCCCTCTCTAATAAAAATGCAAAACTTAGCCAGACGTGGTGGCACAGACCTGTAGTCCCGTCTACTCTGGAGGCTGGTATGGGAGAATCACCTGAACCTGGGAGGTGGAGGTTACAGGGAGCCAAGATGGTGCCACTGCACTCCAGCCTGGGTGACAGAGTGAGACTCTGTCTAAATAAATAAATAAAATCTGATTGGGGACACTTTGGTAGTGGGGGAGGGGAGGGAGTTTGTTATTTTTACTGAAAATAGAGATTCAAAGGGAAAAGAATGTTTAGAGACCTTCAGAATGTACATTTGAATTTGAGTTTTGATTAGAATTCTTATGATATACAAGTGTTATTTCTGAGAATGGAATAGAACTGGGGCAGAGTGTAACCGATTAAGAAGGACTTTGGGTCAGGCAGACGTGGGTTTGTGTCTTGGCTTAGCTTGTTAATTTCCCTCATCTCTAAATGATACTCATCATTCCTACAATTCAAATATATTATCAAGAGAACTTCTATTTCTGATCTACTGTGTTTTGCTCTTGGTCACCCACGCTGGCTCTTACTCATGTTATAGAAAGGATCTAAGGTGCTGTGACTCCACATAATAGTCGTAAGACGGAAGAGCCTAGTTTTATAGTTATTCATAGTTACTTCTTATGAATATCATATCATACCATTAGGCCATTCATGTTACCCCTTACCCTCCTTTAGGTAAGGTAGCTCCACATATCTCCTATCAGTATTCATGGAGCTCAGCTGTGTCTAATTTTATCTTCACAGTGGGACAGCTAGATCATCTTCTGATACCTTGTAGGAGGTACAAGTGATGGCCTGGAACACGATGGAAAACCCCAGGGCTGAGGAAGTCCTGGTAGAATTCTAATGAGTTTCTTACTGAATTCTTCAAATGTTGAGGTCCAAGTATCAAGAGCTAATTTATTTAGCTCTGATATATTTAAATTCTGGAGCTTTAATGAGTCCAAAGCCACAGATGTAAATCAGTATTTATGCCATATTGACTTTTGAAGATCTGATACAAGAACTTGAGGAGACTCACTGAACGTACACCCAGATGGTTTACTTTGGATGAAGAGATACAAATTTCTACAGAGTTGGCCCTTTTGGTTAAATAATGTTCCCAAACAAAATTTGTATACCTAACTTGGGTCTTTTAAAACCAAGAAACAAGACAGTATAGACGACAACCAGTATGCTATGTAATCTGAAGGTGCTATCATCTTTCCCTATGAATCCTATTTATTGTTGTAATTGGCCCTTATGTTTTCATGATGTTGTGAGTGATTAGAGAAGAAGTAATGCATTTAAGAAATGCCTGTCCTATTCCACCCAATTCACCAAAAATTTTTTCCCCAAAGGATTAATACAGTGTAGGTTTCATAACCATAATTTATTTTTAAATTGAGGCTTATTTTTCTGAAACAAATGAAGTGTATCCTTTGTTTTCCTAGCCAATAGTTTATATTGTAATTACTAATTTGTACTTTGATATTATTGACAGGTGTTAGCAAACTGAATTTATAGGTTCTCGACTGTAGAGGGGTATCAGCTGGTTTATTTCTTATTTATAAAGATGATCCATTAACTTACTTTCTAACCATAAATGGAAGCCATAATTTCGTTCATGCTTTCCCTCCTGGCTAAAAATCGTAATTAGTTATAACTCCAGAGTATTGTAGAGTGACAGTGATTTTGAGAACACATGGATCATTCGAATCTCGTAAGTAATGGTATTGCTCAACTTTATTACACAAATGTAAAAGATTAAAAAATTAAGCATTAGAAATAAATTCTATATTTAATGGGGGATTAAATTACTTTAATGGTGGAGGGAATTGCTTGTATGGTCTAGATTGAAAGTGAGCTTCTGATTTTTCCTACTTTCTGCTATCACTGAGATCACACACATTTTTAAAAAGATTAACAATGCAGTTACACGTGGCAGTCATTCAAGAAATATTTGTTAAATTAATGAAGACGTGGGGAATGAAAGACTGAATGAAAATTAAATGTCATTCCAAGTTCTGTCTGTTTCAGAATGTGTATCATTTGTATCAGAAGTTGATGTTCCTAAAAATTTATGAAGTTTTGGTACCTAGTTTCGGCAGAGGAAAGTCATGAAATATCTTTTAAACACATCATTCTGTTAAAACTCTCATATGGTAGAATTTACAAGATAAAATTTCAGTTACTTTATGTGTTAAGAATTAAACAACATTGAATCAAATTGCTGTTTGTGGAGCTCTTCCATTAGCCTGCAAACGTATGCTTTTCCTTGATACTTAAATTTGACTTTAGATTGATTTCCTCAACAAAAAAAGTGCAGGAAGGTAAAAAATAAGCCATAGAGTGACATAAGGTTTGAACCCCTGTAACTTAGCTGTGCAACATTGAGCTAGTTGATTCCCCCATGCTCCATATTGTGTATTTAGCTATGCCTAAGTAGCAAGAGGCTGGCACATTGTAGCCTCACCGTAAATAACAGCCATTAAGGTAGCTGTTGTTATTGTTACTATTGTTATTAAGGGTTGTATTATGATATTTTTAGAACATACAGTTAATAATATCTAAGAGTTGTAGCTACTTGATATTACGCATTAATTTGAATTTCTTTTTTATTCTAAAGTATAACAAATCCGTTTCACAAGACTGTGCGTGAATTACCCCAGATTGATGTGCTACTTTTAAAAACTTTCATTTCCTAAACTAATTTTCAATAGCTTCTTATTAGAATGAGTAGTATATGATAGACTAGAATAAAGATACCCTAAAGGCCCTGTGAAATTTAATATGCATATTTATTATAGAAAAGAATCAAGACAAACTTAATTTGATGTTTTCCCTTTAGTTGCTGAGATATAAAATTTGAGTTCAGTAAACAATACATACCTGATACCTCTTTCATAGTTGAACATAAAATCATATTTTGGTGTAAAAATGCAAACAGGTTAAGATTTTTAGCTACACTGGCTTAGTTTTACATTTTTAATCGGCCTACTCAACGATATTAAAATGTTTATAGATTGGGCCGGGCACGGTGGCTCATGCCTATAATCCCAGCACTTTGGGAAGCTGAGGCAGGTGGATCACCTGATGTCGGGAGTTCGAGACCAGCCAGACCAACATGGAGAAACTCCGTCTCTACTAAAAATACAAAAAATTAGCTGGGCGTGGTGGCCTATGCCCGTAATCCCAGCTATTCGGGAGGCGGAGGCAGGAGAATTGCTTGAACTTGCGAAGCAGAGGTTGTGGTGAGCCGAGATTGCGCCATTGCACTCCAGCCTGGGCAGCAAGAGCAGAAACTGTCTCAAAAAAAAAAAAAAAGTTTATAGATTAATATATATAGTCTGTTTCTTTCCTCACACATAAATATATCATTAATTGTAAATCATAATACATACCAGATTAAAATACACATATAATGTAATATATAATGTAAATATGTAATGTACAGCTATGTATATTTACATATATACATATGTACATTATATATGTATATATGTAAATATATGTATTATGTTACATTATATGTACACATATAATGTAAATGTGTGTATTATGTGTATATGTGTGTGTATGTACATATACACTAATATGTGTATGTATGTATACATATATAATGTAAATATACTGTTATATATATGTGTGTAATTTACTATCTAAAAGATAAGGTGAAATAACAATTGGCAAATAATCAAATGTAACTGCAGTATAATATTTATATTGAAGAGAATTCTAATAATCAGTGGTTAATTTTAGACCTTGCCTCCCCGTTTTTGAGGCAGGGCCCTCAGAATCTGGCAATGTGGGGTTGGACGCCGCTGGGTCTTAAGTCACAGCTCTGTTGTGATTTTTGTGACCTATCATTTCTTGATTTTCAAGCTTAATTTACCCACATTTTCAATGATTCTGTGAGCTAACGTTCTTCTAATAAGTTCCCTTTCTGCTTCAGTTTCTGTTATTTGCAACTGCAAATTCTATCTGCGAAGATACCAGTGCCTCCTACACCACCTTCTTATTTTCATGATATTATGATTTCAATTTGTGCTTTCAAAAATGTAAACTCTTTGATATTTTTCCTGCCACATTCTGAAATGAAACTTACTTGTTGTGAAGATGTTATATCCTTTCTCTCTTTCTTTAAAACAGGCCATCATATCTATTGTGAAGAACAGAAAAAAGAAATTGTTAATGTCGACACTGATTTAAATGCTAATTTGAGGTTTATGTTTCACTATGTGCTCAGACAGTAAAAGCGTTGTTATAAAACAAAGACACCTGCCAGGGTTGAAGCACCCTGTGTGTGGCAGATTGAACAATGTAGCTGTGAGATTTTGTAGCTCCTCCCACAAAGAGGTTAAGTCCATTTCCCTACCCCTTGAATCTGGGCTGGCTTTGTGTCTTTGACTGATAGATTCTGGTAGAAATGACATACTGTCCATTCTGAGTCTTGGTCAATTCTTGCAGTTTCTTTCTTTGCACTCTGAGACTACTGCCCTGAGACCACCATGTAAATAATACAGTCTGTCCTGCTAGAGGATGAGAGGTCACATGAAGAAAAACATATGGGCTCCAGCTGCCAACCAGCAACAACTGTGGGGCCTGAGCCTCTGAGCCCCTCTCACCTTGCAGCTGAATGTGGGAACAAGAGTGAGCCCCGGCGCTACCAGCAGAGGAAACCCTGCAGCCCCTGAAATTATGGGAAATAAGACATTTTACTGTTTGTTGTCACTGCATTTTGGGGGTGGTTTCTCCCATAGTCATAGTTAAATGAAAACTTTGGCAAGTCTTAACACCCGTGATATAACACAATCTTAGTTTTAACCTAATGGAGTATAATAAATGATGTTACATTATCATATTCTTCTCACTTGCAAGATGGTAACATTTTATGTATTCTAGCTTTCATGCAAGACTCCTAAGTTTACTGGACTTTTGATACCTGCACTTTTTCACTGGGTTTATTTTCATCTGGGAGCGTTTCTTGAGTTAAATGGAGACAACAGGAGATTGTCAAATCTAGTTTTGACAAAACAGAGTTTGGATTAAGAAAAGAACTACGTCTTTGTATTTAAAACAGTGGCATCTGATTTATAAGGTGACACTGGGGAGAATTCCCGCATTTAAAAAATCTAAGAATGCATAAAACCCCTTATAAATGTATAAAGAGTAGCTATTAGCTTGTGTTAAGTCTCATTTACTATAAACATACAGTTTAAATAACTTGTTATAAATTCACACTGAAATGTGGGAGGTTAAGTTTTTTTAGATGAAAAATCGGTTGTCCTAAGACTGAGTATTATACTTGAACGTATCAAGCGGCAAGATTTCAGAGTAATCCTGCAGAGAGATGTTTAGTTGCCCTTATAGAAGAATTTCACTGGGGTGGCACACTAATGGAATTTGAGCTCCAATCAGGCATGGACTCTTGTCACCAAAGGGATAAAAATATAATCCATTATTTTCGCATTGTGAAAGAGGAGGCTGATGACAGGAAGAAACAGAGTTGCAGGAGACAAAAGGATGCTCAGGTTAGAGAGAGCTGAGAGATGGGCATGAGAATGAGCTTGCCAAGGGCTAAGACCACAGACAAAAGCCATCCCTGCATCAACAGAGCCAGCAGCAAGCATTTGGCAGTGGGAAGGAGAGCGTTCAGACATATCAGTTACCGAACATTCCATCATTCCACATGAGTAATCCCGTACACAGGTCCTGCACACCATCCTCAAAGATTAATGACGCTGGCAGGAGGACACATGTCTCCCAGTAAAGGATTTCTACACTGGGCCAAGAAAACTGCAGGGTGCCCAGAAAATGATTCGTAGGACATTACAAGAAGTGGGATCTAGATCAGACTTCTATTACAGCCTGTATTACAGTTTTCAGAGTGTAAATGTTCTTATTGGTTCATCAGAAAAGACTAAATCTTGATTTATGGATCTCACTGTGTAGTATTTATAGTTTTTTTTTTTTTTTTTTGGATGGGAATAGATGATAAGATAACAAGATGGGAATTCATTTATTCTAAAATAAATGATCACTCATTTTTTAACATTTCCTTTTTAAAAACGATGTCCCAGGTTATAGATACTTTCCCAATGTGTTAATTTTCTTTCAGCAGCGATAGGAAACTATCACAAACTTAACTGCTGAAAACAGCACAAACTTACCTTATAGGTTGGGAGGTCAGAAGTCCAGAATGAGTTTCATTTGGCTAAAATCAGGTTTTCAGCAAGGCTACATTCTGAAATCTCGAATGGAGAATGTTTCCTTACCCGTTCTAACTTCTAAAGGCTGCCTTGGCTCCCTGGCTTATGGTCTCCCTCCATCTTCAAAGCCACAGTGTGTAGAACCTTCCGATCTCTCTCCCTTTCTGTCTCTCTCTTGTCTCTACTTACATCATTACATTTCCTCTTTCTGACCCTGACCTTCTTGCATCCCTTTTATTACAACCCTCGTGATTCCATTGGCCCACTTGGATACTCCACAGTAATTTCCCCCCCCTCAGTGCCCTTAGTTTAATGACATCTGCAAAGTCCCTTTTGCAAGGTAAGGTGACATATTCATGTGTTTCCGGGATTAAAACATGGTCATCGTGGCATGTGTGTATGGGAGCGTTATTGTTCCTCCCACACAAGTTATAAAACAATGTTTGGAGTTTGTATCTACCTTACCTTTAAGATAGGGTTTTGGTGTCCACCATGAGTAAACTTAGGTAGGCACAACATTTTACAGAATGTTTTACTATTAGGGCTGACATCAATCTCCACGAGTTATACCAAAGGGAGGCTAGTGGGGTGTGTGTGTGTGTGTGTGTGTGTGAGATTAGAGGTGGGACATACATAAGGACTATTTCAGGTGAGTAGTCCATTGGATAAAAAGTACTAAAACTACTTGTAAACTGTATTTATTTAAAGATAAATAATTCTACGTCTGTCTTAAACTCTATTAAGACAAATGTTTTTGAATAAGGGGCAACTCAGAAAACGTATACTCTAACAAGTTACATTGGCTAGTTGTACAGTAGAAGAATGCCACTGAGAATTTGCCCAGCTTTTAGTTGCTAGAATATTAAGATAAGAACGTGTTTGAGATGTAGTGATTTGAAGGCAGTTGGTCATATTTTGCCTCAAAATGAGGTCCCTGGTTATAAATGTAAAAATAAGTAGACCTTAGTTTATGATTCTCTGCTTTGGCTCAATTATTGATTACGTAAAGCCTAATGGTGCCACCTGTGAAAAATGTATTTTTATATATTGAAGTATTCTATAGATTTGTTACAATTCAACACTAGCTACTAATATTTCAGCCTGAAATAGGATTACAGAGAATTCTAAGAAACTGCAGTTGTAAGAGAACAATGCTTAGAAATATGGGCAGCAGAAATATGACTACCTGAGTTGAAATTCTTTCTTCTACCATCTCTTGGCTGTGGGCACTGGTCATTTATTTGTGTGCCAGGTTTTGTTGTCAGTGGCGGTTTTCAATATTTTTCATCTCCAAAGTACCTTTCGATAGTACCTATTGTATAGAGTTGTTCAAGGATTGAATGAATTGCTTAAAACAGTGATTAACACACAGAAAATACTCAAAGGATATTAAAGTAAATAGTCCAAATTTGTCAACAATTCAGCGTGCAACAGTTATGAAGATGTCCTCATGAATGTTTTGGACCTAAATGCTTTAGAATTCTTGGCTAGCATAAGATTATATTCAATGATATATTCAAGCAACTTTCCATATTTTTGATAATTATATTCTTCTACCAAATGTCTTCGGTGAATGCTATTATTATCGTCACATTGAAAAATTAAGAGAAATAATATATTAAACTATTAGAATCAAGAGACTTGCTTGAAAGATACTAGCCTTTCCGGTCATGTGTTTCTATGGTGCTTACCCATGTGGTTAAGTTCCAGACAACTATAGTCCCATTTCCACTTCCACTACCAGTATTTACCAATTATAAGTGGTAAAACTTCAGCAGTGGTCATTAAATAATCTCCACTAAATGGCAAACTGTGTCATTTGTGATGTCACTTTAAAATGATATTTGGTATGAATCTATGTCTTTGGAAATCCTTAGTTCAGTACATTTTTTAAAATGCTTTCTTTTTTTCTATATATATCTAAAATAGAACTGGTTAGGTTGCTTCTGCTTTCTTGGAGTGAGAAATCACAAGAATGCACAGCTCAACAGTTTTTTCTCAGAGCAGCTCAAAATTCTCTCTCAGGTTAATGGCAATGAAGCAGAAGACATGAGTGGAAATGATAGTTTTAGGAGTTGTACAACTTATAGAACTTGATGGTTGTGAAGGTGGTTTGTTTTATTGATGGTGTATGGGATCTGTTGATGAATTTGGCATTGATGCCAGTAGACCAGAAAGAGACTTTGAATTAGTCATTAGTGGTTGTCCCTCCAAATACCAAAGAATTGGAAATCCAAATTTCACAGTTGTAGAAAAGCATAGAGAATGAGAATTTTCAACTGATGCTCAGTGACAATGACTAGAAAATATTTAAATGGATTGATGTGATTCTTTCTTCAAACTTTTTTTGCAGCTTCTTTGATGTACTAAAACTGAACAAACTGTTATATTCCAGTATTTCGGAAGCTGATTTAAAAATTCACGTGTATTTTAAGAAGAATTAGTAGGCATGCTTAAAATTTCTTCCCACATTACTCATCAAAACAATGTTCCGAAGTAGCTAAAGCTGTGTTTACATCATCTTCAGGGATTTGGGCTGTTGAAAGGAATAAGAGAATGTCACCAGGGCAACTATTTACATAGGCAGGGGGATTCAGGAACAAAATTTTTCATGAATAAAGAAAGACTACAAAAGCCAATAGTATTTTGGTGTAAGAACATTCCCGTTATTGGGGGAGCGGTTATCATAACAGAAGTAAAAACACTGGGAATATAATAGTAGCTCTAATTGTGAAGTGCTATATATTAACTCATTTAATCTTCACCACGTTCCCTTGATGTAGGTACTGCTTTTATGCAATTTTTACAGATGAGAAAACTGAGATGCAGTTTGGCCCAGGGTTGTATTATGAGAGCTAAATCTCAAATCCAGCAATCTGAGCCCTTAAGCGTGGGGAGATGAAAGTTTAATATTTTTCTTCTGGGTTGTTTTACCTTTAATATTTTAGAGTCATTTTGTATAATTAAACAGGTAAGACTCAGTTGAAGTTTAAACAAAGACTTCACTCACTTTTCTGTGATGTAACAATACTTTACAACTACTTCTATTCATAGCATATTATTTGTATATGCTTTATCTCTACAGCTAAAGCTCCTTTGAGGAATTTCCTAAATATCAGTTATCTGTATATTCCTCATTGTCTGTTTTCCCTACATTACACATCCCATACTTTCATATAGTGATTACTTAAATATTTTCAAAAACAATGATGGATTAGTGGAGATATGTTATTTAAGGAGAATTTGAGATCTAACATGTCTGGATTAAAAATAATAAGATTTTCTTTAAAACCTTCAAAATATTATATTGTTTTCAGGGTTAAATACTATTTAACATTTCTGAGTTTATAGTTCAGTATAAATTCCTTAAGCAGTGACATTCAACTTGGTCAAATACATTTTCTACATCATTTGTTCTAAGTTTACCTGCCTGGGATAGGTATGCTTGCAAATACGAAATGAATAAAAAATATTTTCCTTTTGAGAATAAATATATTGAATACAGACTAGATCATGAGAAAATTTAGAATTTTTCAGTCTTGAACAATATATGTAATTAAATTTAGACCCTAGTGATTTATTAGATGAAAATTATGGCAATAATAATCTAGAACAAATAAACCCAAAGGCTTTTAGATTTTTTATATGCACTGCATAAAAATTAAGCTTTTTAACTGATCTAAATTAGAGTTACTATTGTTGTATTAAAATATATTTGGGAGTTCTTATTTTTTGACACTATATTCTTGATTTTTATAATAGAACATTATAACAGTAAAATGATTGGAATCACATTAGATCATTGGACACCTGAATCCATAGATAGTCCACTCTTGAGAAAAGAAATTAATTATCTCTAAATCCCTTAAAACTCAGAAGAACACATTGCATACCTTTTCCAACTGTGATTGAATGAAGGAAGGAGTAGTCATTTAGCTGCTACAAACCAGTTTTGGAAATACCATTTCTCATGTTATGGTTACTGAAGAAGACTTTTTACAAAATTGCAAATCTTTGTTGATAGTTTTTGTCTCCAAAACAAGTTTTTGATTGTTGACAAACCGAACCCCATTCCCCACTACACATATGCACACATACAGGCACCACCCACACACACAATTTTAAATAAAAGTTTATGTAAAAACTTTGAAGGCTCTGAAACTATCTGAAAAATGTCTGAATAATATCAACCTGTGTGTTTGCACCATTCTTTCATGCTGAAAGAACTCTGACCTTTGAAACAAGTCTCTGGGTCACTCTTTCAAGTAAATTTTACTGTAAGTACACCACAGTGTCTGATTTCTAATCTTTGACTTTGCCTATTTCTCTGACTAAACTGTCACAGGAGGGCTGAGAGTGCATCTTAACCACTGTCTTTTCTGAGTCATTTCAAGCCTGTTACATGGTAGGTGCAAAATACATAATAGATGAATGAACGAATGAATGGATGAAATGATTATCCTTTCATTTCATCTTTCCTGATTTGTTTATTAATAATATACTTAGGTTGTTCTGTGAAGATGATGGCACTCTGATATCAGGGTTACTTAAAGGTAGAGCAAGCTATACCATAAGAGATACAAAATGAAATAAGCCAAGGATTTTGCCATTGGTGATGTGGTGGTGAGAGTAGGGTTTGAGTGTACAGAGGACAATTTCAGGTAGACCAGGCATCAAATCATGGGTTTGTGAAGGTGTCTGGCATATGCAGAGTTGGGTGAGAAAATCAGGTAGGCTATACCACAGGAAGTTTGGTGGAGAGTGACAAGAAAGAATGGTAGATAATGTGTTGAAGCTAGGTTATTGTGGGTCTGAAATACCAAGGTGAGGCTTTTAGACTGTGGAACAAAGGAAATCAATGACAAGACAAGAAGAAAGTGAAATAAAGAGAATTTTGAATATGGCAGAAAGTCTTACTTGGAAAAATGCTTCAAGGGCTGGGCATGGTGGCTCATGCCTGTAATCCCAGAACTTTGGGAAGCCGAGGCAGGCAGATTGCCTGAGGTCAGTAGTTCGATACCAGCCTGGGCAACATGGTAAAACCCCTTCTCTACTAAAAATACAAAAAAAAAAAAAAAAAAAAAAAATTAGCTGGACATGCTAGCGCACACCTGTAGTCCCAGTTACTCGGGAGGCTGAGATGGGAAGATGGCTTGAGCCCAGGAGGTGGAGGTTGCAGTGAGCTGAGATCTGAGGTCATGCCGTTGCACTCTAGCCTGGACATCAGAGCGAGACTCTATCTCAAAAAAAAAAAAAAAAAAAAGTGCATCAAGGACCTCATAAAGTGTTTTTTTGAAATGCTAACTGTACACAAAGAGTCCTTTGAGCGTGATGGGAAATGAATGGTAAGACTGTTGTTTGGCTCTCTTGATTTGGGTACCAGGCAAGCTTTTGGATGGAAAGCTTTCTTTACAAAAAGTGAAAATAAGCATTTGGAAGAAGTGTTTCAAAATCATTCTCTGAGGAGGTCATGATTCCTCTAGAGAAAACATATGTTTGCTTTTGTACAATAAACATATATTAATCTAATAAATAAATACAGGTAATTGTGTAGACCTTGGTCAAACTGTTTGCTCTTAGTTCTCTTTACTTTCTGACAACATTGAGCTTCCAAATTTGTTTATTCTTAAAATGTGACCTAGAACATCTATCATATAAAATTCTTACCGCTAAACTGAAGGAAATGCAGATTGATCTACATTAAAGTAAAACTGTTATAGTGAAAGTATGGCCATCTTCCTGAATCTCTTAAAAAACACAAACATTTGTGGATTGCCTACTGTGTACCAATCTTTTAATAGTTTTATGGTTTCTTCCATCTCTGTAAGCATATCTACATTTTTTTGATATTTAATGAGTGAGTGAATAGAGGATGAATGTCAAAGTGGAGCTGTTGTAAAAAAAAAAAAAAAAAGGTTAGATTTTATCATAAGATCAAAAAAGAAGAAAGAAGATTCTTTTTTTCCCTCTCACAGCCTTCCAGTTTCCCTCCCTCTCTGCCTTTCCTTCTTCTTCCCTTCCTTTCTTTCTTCTTTCCAAATCAACATCTCCGGATACAATATGACAATGGATGTCTTAAAGGATGCAAATAAGAAAGCAAATGTAATTGCCGCATGTACATTTATTATTTTTCCTGTGAAAATGGCAGATTGAAAAACTTTAAAACATTAATTGTTTCTATGCAAATAAATTCTGCTAAGTACAAATGATCCTTATCTGTTTCTTAAAACAAGCACAACAGGACTTTTACTTGGTAAATGTTTTTAGTATTTAGAGCGATTCTTTGTAGGAAATGTTAAATGAATCATGTCAATGAGTGAAAACAAAATGAAACAATCTCAACACATTTCATCACTACCAACTGGAAAGACAAAGACAAAAATTGTCCCCAGTGAAACTGATTTCTTACGCTAGCATCTGCTAACTCTATATTTACATTTTCAGCTAATGTAGATCTATAGATTAACTGAGAGGGATATTTTAAAATATACTTGACAATATGTCTATACAGGACAATGCCTCAAGTAACAGATGTTCTAGCAGCTAATTCAGTTTATAAGCTCATGGGAATGCAAAAGAGGCTGTGTAATCTGCTGATCACACTAATCTTTCTTGTGTCCATTCTTTGCATTTATTTTATTTGACTTGTAGAAATCCCAATTGATACAATACTCCAGTGAATGAACTATGATGTTTGGAGTGGTGTGCTGCAGTCATATTCTCTAAAGAATATCTGAATCCATTGGAAAATGGAGATTATTATGTAGACATGGTTAAAATTAAATATGCACACATTAATATATGTATCCATAAAAAGAATAATAGGTAAGTTGTTAAACGTTTAAATAAAATGTAATTATTATATCATACACAAATACAGATATCATATACTCCCCTACTCACCCATGCCAACAGATAAGTTTTCTCCTAATCCTTAATCATTTGCATAAACAGTATTTGTTAAGTTTATTTTTGTTTTATAAAATAAATTCACATAGTTTACTTGGAATTTAAATGCTATATTTGGAGATAGCACTTGAATTGGGAAAAGAAATATTTTATAGTAGTCCATAATCAAACTCACCAAGAGCTTATTTTTTAAAAAAGCTTATGGCTATAGTTATCTTGATATTTAGAAATAGAAATAATTTTTTAAGTCAATAAGTTACTGGTTTTGATCTTGTGAGGAGAAATCTAGGGAGAAGGGGAAATGTGCCTAAAAGTTATTATGATAATAAAAAAGTTCTTTATGTGATTTTGAGTGTATTTCTTCACTATGAAGCACTGTCATTAATAATGTTTACAATAAATTTACTCACGCAGTGAAAGAGATAAACTTTACTAAAAATGAGATATCCTAAAATCACATGAAATTTAATTTTGTATTATAACCATTTGTCTGGAGATTATTCTCTCCTTTTTTTTAAAACTATCCTGTTCTGAAATACATCTCTCCTTTTCTAAAATGTGCATTACATGCACATGTATTCTAATTTCTGGGAAATAAGATGGAAAAGTACCAATTCTTAAAGCAAATTCATGAGTTTCTTTGTTTGAATTATATAACCATTTTGTGTTAGAAGCATTGCCTTAAATATAAATATGGAGTTGATTTAGAATATAATGTTGGGAGAATAGAACTAAAAGGAAATATTGTACGATTACCGTAAGTGGCTTTATTTACTTAAATAAATAATGAAGAATACTTGGGCTTAATTCAAGAATCAGCTAGTAGAGCTAAATAAACAAAATTGCCTTCTTCTTTAACGTTAATTTAAAACTTTTGTTGGCTGATTTATGCTACTTTCTGGAAATCATTGGACACAATGCTTAATATGAGTTAGGGTGATTTCTACCAAAAGAAATAGAAAGGTCTCCACTCAACTGACATTAAATCATGATTATCTCATATAAAAATGGATACAGAGGCAAAACTCTTGAATACTAGGCAATAGAGCCAATAAGATCTGCTTAAATGCTTAAAAACCCACCAGCTGAAAAACAAGTGTTCACGGTTAATACTTTGGACAAAATCAACGTTGTAGACTTTTTTGTCTCACTAATTATAGGCAAAAGTCTTATGTAATTGTTATTTCTGATTGAAATCAGCTAGTATTCAAATTAAGTAAAACACCCCTTCATGCACTCAATAAATATTTATTGATTGCCTGCCTTCTGCAACTTTGTGAAGTGCAGAATGTTTCATACATAGAGTGCAATTTTAATGCCATCTTTTGAAGATAAATTATGATATATGAATCAACAAATAGATATTATTTCAAAACTCCAAGGATAATGCTTTATGTATGCTGATGTTCTTTGTTTAGAAAGGACTGTGTTTACCATTCTTTGAAAAATTCTACCTTTCTTTCATTTTGTGTAAACAAAACACTGATTCAAGTTTTTACATATATGAGTAGATCATAAGTGGAAGTCTGGTTTGCGGAAAAGTATTTAATACCCAAATGGAGCCACCGTTTATATCAGCGTTATATTTGGAGACTATTTCTCTTTGGACTACTACATGTGAGAGAAAACTTTTTTTTTTTTTTTTTTTTTTTTTTTTTGAGATGGAGTCTTGCTCTGTCGCCAGGTTGGAGTGCAGTGGCATGATCTTGGCTCACTGCAAGCTCTTCCTCCTGGGTTCACGTCATTCTCCTGCCTCAGCCTCCCGAGTAGCTGGGACTACAGGCGCCCGCCACCACGCCCGGCTAATTTTTTTCTTTTTTCTTTTTTGTATTTTTTAGTAGAGATGGCGTTTCACTGTGTTAGCCAAGATGGTCTCGGTCTCCTGACCTCGTGATCTGCCCGCCTTGGCCTCCCAAAGTGTTGGGATTACAGGCGTGAGCCGCCACGCCCGGCCAAGAGAAATTAACTTTTATGCTGCTTAAACAGTATTATTTTGGACTTTGTTTTAACAGAAAGAAAAAGGTCACAATGTGTTTAAAATATTCATAAGTCATGCATTTTACATGCAAAGTTATAGTAGCCAGAAATGATCATTAACCAAGTTGTAGATCTTAAGGCTTTAGATTACTTCATCTTATCATAAATAACTCTAAATATCTGTAATCTACCTGAGTATGCAATCATACCTTCATGTAGTCTTCAGCATGTCTCAAGCAGTGTGGTCCAACGGAATTTGCGGCAGTGATGGAAGAGTATGTACTCTGCTGTCCAAGGTGGTAGCCCTGTTTCTGTTCTGTTTTCTCTTCATTTACCCTTCTCGAAGAAGTCATACATGACTAGACAGATACATATATATAAAGATACCGAGGCAATAAATAGATTTCTCATGTATCAAGTGACTAGATACAGAGGAAGAGTAAACAAGTAGAAACATACATGTAAGTCAAACTAGATATCTTGTAGTATCTCAATGACTACTTAAAACTTCATGGTGAACACAGTATATTTTTCTGATGCAGCAGCTTTTAGAATTATTTTGATGGAACTAATTATGTTAAAAACCAACACATTTTTTAATTCTCATATATTTCTAGTGAAACCTCAGAGCTTTGGCTCTTTAGTAAAAATCTACTGTTAGTAATTCTTGAGTGGAAATTTTCAGGAGCATCCTGCAGAAGGTAGACATCAAGCCCTGCCTTTCCCTCTATTTTTTTTTTCTCCTACCTCAACTTTTAATGCCTAACTTTGCTTCAGAGAATGTGTGAGGTTTACCTCGTTCCCAATTAAAATTGCCCTGATGATTATACAGATATTGGTCCAAAATTTTGAGATCCATTTTCCACCTTGTATGTAGCAGGCCGACATTTGCATCTGGAGCTAAAAAGCAACCTGGGAGATGAAGAGAGCCTTGAGGTAATAGGGCATTTACAGTCTCATTGCCTAGAGACTCCCTAGTTATAATTTCCATTTGCCAGTCAGGAAACAGACAGCACGTATATCTAGAGTTTTGGTGGGAATTTAATAAAGGGAATACAAAGGGAACGCATGATGGATGTTTGTTGAAGCATGCAGAGATTAGCAACAGTTGGAAGCTATTACAAGGCTGTACGTAAAAGGAAGAATCAACATCACTCAATACTACCAAAGTCTGACACTTTAATAATTATAGGTTATATTTAGGAGTTTAGACTCGACCCGTGGCTGCCGCTTCTAGATCACCAAAGCAGGAAGGATGTGTGTGAAGAAATCACCTGCTTTCTCTCTTCCCTCACCTCCCGGTTTCCTACTAGAGACTCCCATTGCCTGAACCTCGTGAGTCCAGAGTGCAAGAGATCTAGGGTGATGAAATCCTTGGGAACCCGTCTCCTGAGGCCGGATGTAGGACAAAAGAAAAAACAAAAGGAGAAAATGCATGAGATGTGAAGAGTAACTGACAACTCATGCCCGATACAACTTCTCAAATTTGCCACAGAAGGAGACATTTTTTAAATTAGGCAGCCTTTTCTATTTTGGGGATATAGAGATTCAGCTGTTTCAGTTTTTCAAATCAGTGTGAGTTTGATTCTATGATACTTACATATTCGTGTCCTAACTACAACGAACAGGTACTGTGTTTGTTTTACATATAACTGAAAATTTTAAAAGCATAAGGTAATTATTATGAAATACGTTTTGGTTTCCTACCAGAAGCTCTACTAGTGACAGCGTATATGATGAAGAATTTATAATTACAATTCATTTTTATGAGCAAACGTACTAAGGAGAATTAAATATTTTAAACATAATTGTTGCAGAAGGTACAGAAAATGTGTAATTGGAATGTGCTGTTGGAATGGAAAATAAATAAAAAACATATTTCAGCACTATAAAAGTAGTTAACTGCTTTTCCACTTTACCTTTCAGCATCTGAGTAGTTTGTACATCATTCTTTCTTATAATAATTCTTCCTTCTCTTTGCTTTATACAGACCTTTATTACTCTGTGCAGTATACAGTAATTACACTTGATCTCATAAAATATTTTGAAGAAATGAATGCTAGCTGTAAAGTTAATTTTTGTGAACTGAGTAGATTTTGTGAGCACAGATCATATTTTGTAACTAAGCATTATCTTGATGCCTAGTAATGCAAGCTATCCTTAATTTAGAATCAAAATCTCTAGCAATTATAAATAACTGGGAAAACCATCCTGGCATATTTTAGTCTAAATTTTCATAAGTAACATAGATGCCAAGTAAACAAGCAGACATTATTGATTTTTCTTCCCCAAATGGCAACATACAGAATATGTCATAGGATCATTTTGGCTTTAACCCAATCCCCTGAAACTTTCACATCTAAATTAAAGCCCTCTAATCAGTAACACACAAAATGACCTGGAGACAATACAAGATCACATGACATCTCTGAGTTATCAAAGGTACCGTGTATTATGTAGTCCAGTGCCATAGAGTGACGTTTTGGTCAATGATGGACTGCATATACCATGGTGATACAGTAAGTGTGTAAGGGAGCTGAAAAATTCCAATATCTAGTGATGCTGTGGCCATCATAATGAAGTATTACAATACATTTCTCATGTGTTTGTAGTGATCCTGGTGTCAACAAATTTGTGTTGCCAGCTGTATAACAGCCTAGCATGGAAAATTATGTATAGTACATAATACTTGATAATAAATGCCCATGTTACTGGTTTATGTATTTACTATATTATTGATCAATACTTTAGAGTGTACCCTTTCTACTTATAAAAAAAGTTAACTGTAAAACAGCCTAAGGCAGGTCCTTCAGGAGGTATTTCAGAAGAAGGCATTGTTATCCTAGGAGATACAGCTTCATGCCTGTTACTGTCCCTGAAGGCCTTCCAGTGGGACAAGATGCAGGGGATGAATGACAGTGATGTTGATAATCCTGATCCTGTGTAGGCCTAAGATAATGTGTGTATGTCTTCGTTTTTAACAAAAAAAATTTAAAAAGGTAAAATAAATATTGAAAATTCTAAAAGCTTACAGATATAAAGAAAATATTTTTGTATAGCTGTACAATGTGTTTGTGTTTTAAGTTGTGGTATTACAGAAGCCAAAAAGTTAAAAAAATTATAACCTTGATAAAGTAAAAAAGTTACAGTAATCTGAGATTTATTTTGAAGATAAAATTATTTTTTAAATAAATTTTATGTACCTTAAGTGTACCATTACTTTATAAAGTCTATAGTGGTATATAGTAATGTCCTAGGATTCCACATTCACTTACCACTCACTAAGACTCACCCAGGGCAACTTCCAGTATTGCAAGCTCCATTCATGGTAAGGGTCCTATACAGGTGTGCCATTTAAAAAAATCTTTTATGCTGTATTTTCACTGTACCTTTTTATTTTTGGATGTACAAATACCTACCATTTAGTTACAGTTGCTTCCAGTATTCAGTGTAGTAAGATGCTAAACATGTTTGCAGCTGGGAGCAATAGGCTATACCATATAATCTAGGTAGGTAGTAGGCTATATTATCTAGATTTGTGCTTATGTATACTCTATGGTGTTTTCAAAATGAAAAAATTGGCTACTGATGCATTTTTGGGAATATATGCCCATTGTTAAGGGGCACGACTGCCTTATATTTAGTATAACGCTAATGTATATTTTAGTATATTATAGTTTGATAATCTAGGTTTGTTTTATTTTTTGGTCAGTTAACCTAAGAATTAAGAATATTATTGCCATCTGGATAAACATTTGTGAAATATCAGGTATATATATTTAGTTTTATTTGATGACGAAAAGTTTCTTTTGATAGGTAGAGGAGTCTACTTCAAGATATTTACTCTTCCATGAATTTCAGAAGGAATAAAATGGTTTCCTCATTGTTTCTTCAAGGATTGTCCTCTGAATGGAGACTCAGTGATGAGTTTGCCATTGTATGGCTTACCCACCATTCTTTGAGGACTTTTTGCCACTGCATAAGATGTAACACAGGTTCAAAAATTGAAAGTTGAAAATTAAGTCTTTAATCCATCTTGAATTAATTTTTTGTATAAGGTATAACGAAGGGATCCAGTTTCAGCTTTCTACTTATGGCTAGCCAGTTGTCCCAGCACCATTTATTAAATAGGGAATCCTTTCCCCATTTCTTGTTTTTGTCAGGTTTGTCAAAGATCAGATGGTTGTAGATATGTGGTATTATTTCTGAGGGCTTTGTTCTGTTCCATTGGTCTATATCTCTGTTTTGGTACCAGTGCCATGCTGTTGCGGTTACTGTAGCCTTGTAGTATAGTCTGAAGTCAGGTAGCGTGATGTCTCCAACTTTGTTCTTTTGGCTTAGGATTGTGTTGGCAATGTGGGCTCTTATTTGGTTCCATATGAACTTTAAAGTAGTTTTTTTTTTTTTTCCCAATTCTGTGAAGAAAGTCACTGGTAGCTTGATGGGGATGGCATTGAATCTATAAATTACCTTGGGTAGTATGGCCATTTTCACGAGGTTGATTCCTCCTATACGTGAGCATGGAATGTTCTTCCATTTGTTTGTGTCCTGTTTTATTTCGTTGAGCAGTGGTTTGTAAATCTGCTTGAAGAGGTCCTTCACATCCCTTGGAAGTTGGATTCTTAGGTGTTTTATTTTCTGTGAAGCACTTGTGAATCGGAGTTCACTCATGATGTGGCTCTTTGTCTGTTACTGCCGTATAGGAATGCTTGTGATTTTTGCTAATTTATTTTGTGCCCTGAGACTTTGCTGAAGTTGCTTATCGGCTTAAGAAGATTTTGGGCTGAGACGATGGGGTTTTCTAAATATACAATCACATCATCTGCAAACAGGGACAATTTGACTTCCTCTTTTCCTAATTGAACACCCTTTATTTCTTTCTCCTGACTGATTGCCCTGGCCAGAACTTCCAACACTATGTTGAATAGGAGTGGTGAGAGAGGGCATCTCTGCCTTATGCCAGTTTTCAAAGGGAATGCTTCCAGGTTTTGTCCATTCAGTGTGATGCTGTAGGTTTGTCATAAATAGCTCTTATTATCTTGAGATACATCCCATCAATACCGAATTTGTTGAGAGTTTTTATAATGAAGTGCTGTTGAATTTTGTCAAAGGCCTTTTCTGCATCTATTGAGATAATAATGTGGTTTTTGTCTTTGGTGCTGTTTATATGATGGGCTGGAGAGGATGTGGAGAAACAGGAACACTTCTACACTGTTGGTGGGACTGTAAACTAGTTCAACCATTGTAGAAGACAGTGTGGTGAATCCTCAAGGATCTAGAACTAGAAATACCATTTGACCCAGCCATCCCATTACTGGGTATATACCCAAAGGATTATAAATCATGCTACTATAAAGACACATGCACACGTATGTTTATTGCAGCACTATTCACAACGACAAAGACTTGGAACCAACCCAAATGTCCATCAATGACAGACTGGATTAAGAAAATATGGTATATATATACCATGGAATATTATGCAGCCATAAAAAAGGATGAGTTCATGTCCTTTGTGGGGACATGGATGAAGCTGGAGTCCATCATTCTGAGCAAACTATCGCAGGAACAGAGTTCCAAGAGCCGCATGTTCTCACTCATGGGTGGGAGCTGAATGGTGGGAACACTTGGAAGCAGGATGGGGAACATCAGACCCTGGGACCTGTCATGGGGTCGGGGGAGGGCGGAGGGATAGCATTGGGAGATATACCTAATGTGAATGAGGAGTTGATGGGTGCGGCATACCAACATGGCACATGTATGCATATGTGGCAGGCCTGCACGTTGTACACATATAACCTAGAACTTAAAGTATAATAATAAAAATAAAGGAAAGCTGAAAATTAAAAGCATTAGAAGAGGGTATCAGAAGAGTAGAAAAAGTTCACCTCCCCAAATAATCTCATGTTATTTTTTCCTCTAAATCCAAATGTAACATTTCATCTTACAAATTTTTATCTGTTCTTCACTGAATGAAGTTATGAATTCTGCAGACAGAAACAGAAATATATGTAGGTACTTACCTCCCATAGCAACTGTTTAGTTAGTGACCTCTTGCCCTAGAGACTCTTGAAAAGTTTTCTGCTTTTTAGTTGACATTTTGTTTTAGCATATCAAAATTTTTTACTGCAATATATATTAAATAAGTACATCTGAAGAACTGACATTTCAACATTATGGTTTGAGGCAAAGATATAAGCACTAATTTACTTGACACTATAGTTTCTAGTAAAAGAATATCACACAGAACAAATTTGTATCTCACACTGCTTGTATGAGCCAAAACATTTTAGTTTGCCAAGCAAATGTTGAGAAGACTTCTCAATTTCGTGGGAACGCATACTATTTTATTTGGGTATCTACGCTCTCTCATATTTGGTCTTTACTACAGTCTTCAGGTGTTTTCTTCTATGGTATATCTTTATTCTTAAGTATAATTTAAGTATAAGATAATTATAAACTCTTTTTTTTTTTTTTTTTTTTTTTTTTTTGAGACGGAGTCTCGCTCTGTCGCCCAGGCTGGAGTGCAGTGGCCGGATCTCAGCTCACTGCAAGCTCCGCCTCCCGGGTTCCCGCCATTCTCCTGCCTCAGCCTCCCGAGTAGCTGGGACTACAGGCGCCGCCACCTCGCCCGGCTAGTTTTTTGTATTTTTTAGTAGAGACGGGGTTTCACCGTGTTAGCCAGGATGGTCTCGACCTCCTGACCTCGTGATCCGCCCGTCTCGGCCTCCCAAAGTGCTGGGATTACAGGCTTGAGCCACCGCGCCCGGCCAATTATAAACTCTTAAGTTGAAAAAAAAGGTGAAGAGTGAGGTGCAGAATCTTTATTCTAATTTGTATAAAAAACTATTTTCAAATTGTTATTTTCACTTATATAACTTGTTTTTATTGTTTAATAAACTTTTGTTCCTGGAAAAATTGTTTGGGCATTTTGGATTGAAATAAAACACACCGTAATTTTTTCTCATTAAAATGTCTTGGATTTCTTTTTTCTTTAATGGCTTTTTATTGAGTGTTAAGATTTTCAGGAATCAACTAACATTGCTAATTGAAAGATGGTAATAGTTTGTGTGTGAACGTAAATTTATCTTCATTTGGGTATATCTATTTTTTATCCCTTTGTTGTTCTAGTTTACCATGAAATTACAGTTTATATGCTGGTATCCTGTTTTTTTCCCTCTCTCTCTTTTTTTTTTGAGAAGGAGTCTCGCTCTGTCGCCCAGGCTGGAGTGCAGTGGGGGAGATCTAGGCTCACTGCAAGCTCCGCCTCAAGCTCCGCCTCCGGTTTACGCCGTTCTCCTGCCTCAGCCTCCTGAGTAGCTGGGACTACAGGCCCGCGCCGCGGTGCCCGGCCTTTCCCTCTCTCTTTTTTTTTAACTTGTTCTTTGCGTCAGTGCTAAATTTGTGACCCCTTCATATGTAGATTAGAATGAGTATTGTTTTTGATCAAAGGCAGCATTTACAAAAAGCAAAACAATAAAAAAGCAGATGTAGAATAATTTCCAGACTAAGCCTTCCTTTTAGGACATGTTTCTGAGCCCTAAAATATGTAATATGGCAAGCAATACTTTGTAAAGGGACTATCAAATCAATATACCAACATGTTATCCCTTTGTTAAAAGGTCTGCAGTAGCTTTACACCATAGCTTTTAAATAACCAATGAAAAAGACAGTATTTATCTGTCTATGTAGAAAAGAGCTTTCTACGCATTTGAAGCGCTCACATAAACTGGGGAGAATATGTGTGGATTATCTCCCTGTTTGTAGTGACGTCATAATATTAGTTTTGCTGGACTAGAGGTTGATAGTTTTTCCTTGTTATCATGACTAAGGTGGTTTTTCTTGATTTGTGTAAAGACTTGCCCAGATGTAAGAATGATAAGAGGAATCTAGAAAAGCGACCTTCTGTAATCACTTTTCATTTTTGTTATAACATGTAGTAAAAATGTGCGTATAATATAGCCTGTCTGTTAGACAGAACATTTTGACCTAAATTTCAGTGCCAGGTGGGAGTTGGCACATTTAATGATTGACCTGCATAATTCTACGCAAAGTAGTTCCTTGCAGGTTGTTGTATGGTACAGTTTAGCTTGTATCTCCTTCCTACTTTCTTTTATTCTGTTTGAGAAAAGTACCTTTATTTGCTTCTGCTAATGATCAGGTTATGTGCTTTCCAAACCTGTTTTTATTTTGCCACTATTTCCTAATGTCTTGTTAATTCTCCTTTGATTAAATTGGCAGAATTACTTTTTTGAGGAGGCTGTCCTTTTTTTTTTTTTTTTTCAGGGTTATTCCAAAACAGTACTGATTGTCTTTTTCAGTCATAAATTATTTCCAAAACCGATGACTGTGTACCATGCTTTGTGTCATTTATAATGTGAAATAATGCATTTCCCAGCATGAATTGTAAACTATTCACATTACTGAAACAATGACAATTACTTGTTATTTTTGGTTTTCTGGTTTGTAGTTATCAGAACATCTTGAGATCATGAAAATGCTTTAATGCCTGCTTTCGGGTAGTTGTTGATCATGCATCTTATGTAGTATTATGTCAAAAGTGTAAAGTTCTGTGAAATAATTGTAGAAAATGCAAAATCTGTAATCTCAGTTTTTTCTTTACCTTTGTTATTTTGTTTTCAGCTAAGGAGAACAAGCTAAGGAAAAGAGGCCTAACGAAGAGATAATTCACTATTCACATACACCATCCTCATTCCCTCTATCTGAAGAAAAATCAACTGAGATTAACTTTCATTATTTTATTATTTGATCTTCATCAAATTAATAAGAATCTTTACTTAAACAGGTTAATTATTATTTAAGTGATATCTCAAGACTGTTAACATTTACTCTTTTAATGTTATATTTTTTTCCTGAGGGCTTCTTCCCAGCAAAACAACTCTTTATACTTTTAGGTCCATGGATACACTATGTAGTTTTTTAGTCTATTGCATAAGAGTAACAGCTTGAAGAAAGTCTGATAATATGTCCAAATGCCAAGACAATATCTAACATTGTTTATCATATTCTCTCAGCTGATTTCATTTTGTTTAGAACCAATATACTATCTCTTGACTGAAAATAACTGACATTTATTGGATATAGAGTTTTCTTTATGTTCTAGGGTAAAATGCTGTTTGTGGAGAACTTGTTTGCCCTCATTTATTTTTTTTCCTTCCCTGCACTTCATAAGTTTGCCCAGGCTTTGTAATCATTTCGTCTGGGATTTGGGCTATTAGGTAGAATGCAGAGGTTGTCTGAAGTCCACGGCCTTTTCTGTCTTTGCTTAAAGCTCCAGTATGTTAAAAGCAAAATGGGGAATTGGCAATCAATAGGTACGGTGTTTCAGCTGAGCAAGATAAATAAGTAAAGAGGTTTGCTGTGTAGCATTGCATCTGAGTTAACAACAATGTATTATTATACAATAAACAAAGAATAAGGGGCACAGGTAGTTTCTAGAAAGTCATTTAACGTAATTTATGTTATTACCATACAGTAAGCATTTTACTATCCATTTAAAACTATGTCCTCTTAATATAGACATGATTCCCATTTGATATATGGGGAAATTAAGGCTTAGAGAAAATAAGTAGGAGAATTTGGTTTTGAACTCAGGTCACTGCGCTACATTGTGTTTTAGACATTGTAAAGTGCTGTAATATTTAGGTGATTGGTGAAACCAAATTTATAGAAAAATGTAGTGCTCTTGCATTATCATCAGAGGGATTTCATTGATTAGTAAAAAAAAAAAAAATTCTCAAAGAAAAAAAAAGAAATGGTTGTGGAGGGTGTTGTAGAGGTGCCGTGGAGAAGGAAAGTGCTTTAGAGAAATTCCAAGGCAGGAAGAGAGATTCCTCCAGCCTCAGGAGGGAAAGTGTCCTGGGGAAATGGCAGGGAATTCAGAGTGGAATGTTTATATGGAGCAACTTGCAAGGCTAGACCCCAAGCACAGGGCTCACTGGTAGAGGTTGTAGGAAGTGGTGAGCAGTGAATAGAAATTATTCTGTTGTATTCTCTTTCATAGGGAGTGGTGAGGCCTACAGGGCAATGGCTGTTCTGGGTACATCAGGAGGCTGAACTGTGGGCTGGAGTAGGGAGTTCACAGGTTCCACAAGTGTCTAGACTGGAAGCTGGACAGAGGCACCCATGAAAGGTCTACATATAGGGTTCAGGGTGTCTCACAGAATGACCACGACAGGCTGATTGCTTATAAGTGAAAATGCCTCGTCTCATTTTAAGCCATAAAACAAAGTGATCCATTCTGTTACATCTTAACTTAAATTTAGATCACTAAAGATTGCCCATTACACATTTTAGATCTTTATCTTGCTTGAAATATTGACCTTCCGGTTCCATTCATCCTTTTTATCGATGAATCAGTCTATGAGACTATCAGAATTCTGCAAATTTCTTCTATTTTCTTTCTTATTAAGAAATGATCATTTATAACGCCTCCCATTGTAAGATTAATTGTATAATCTTTAAAATCAAATCGTTGATGTTGTCAGCATTTATAGATAGAATAGCTTTAATTCTGGAAAATTGCTGAATACTTGCCCGTGCCATATCCATTGAGGTCAGGCCTCATCTCCTTGTTTTACAAAATATATTAGCCCACCAGCTGCCTGGTTTCCTCTTTCATTATCCATCAGCTGCTCTAAGTGGGACGTTCCATTGCCTGCTATCTCATGTCATAATTTTGACTATCTGAGGAACATCTAAATGCCCTTTATTTGTCATATTGGGTTCCCTTGATCCTAGAGGCATGCCTACTCTTCTGTGTTATCATTTGATTTCAACTATGGCTGATATTTTATTTAATGATGTTTTCCAAGAACTTTGAATTTTCTCTCCCTGGAAAGGAAAATAAATTACCTCCAATTTCTTCCCTAGAATAATGCTCACACATTAAAAAAGTGTTAACATATAGTTTTCATATTGTTTCTTTCTTGGTTTTGTTTGTTTGTTTTTGAGATGAAGTCTTGCTCTGTCGCCCAGGCTGGAGTGCAGTGGAGTGCTCACCTCACTGCAAGCTCTGCCTCCCGGGTTCACGCCATTCTCCTGCCTCAGCCTCCTGAGTAGCTGGGACTACAGGTGCCCGCCACCACGCCTGGCTAATTTTTTGTATTTTTAGTAGAGATGGGGTTTCACAGTGTTAGCCAGGATAGTCTCGATCTCCTGACCTCCTGATCCACCTACCTCGGCCTCCCAAAGTGCTGGGATTACAGGCGTGAGCCACCGCGCCCGGCCAACATATAGTTTCTTTTGATAAGGTTTGACTATCTGAGAAAATTATTAGGAGAAAACTTTTGTTTTTGTTAATTTTTCTAAGTGTATATTTTCAATTATTGGGTTTAAATTGTTTACTAAGGTGAGTTTGATCATAAAATAATTCTTCTGTGAAATACTACTTTCAAATTTTCATGGCTCTTTGAGCATAAAGCTAATATGTTTAACAGTTAATTTTTGGAAAAACACTTGGTATATTCACATGCAGTATTATACTTTCCAAACTTAAAAAGTACTTAAAAGCTTTCAATTAGACTATTTGCCATCAAATGCCAGGTATTTATAGATGTGTACTATCTTCCATTGAATAAGAAATTTTCTAAAATTGAAAACATATATAATATAACATGTTCATTAAAAAAAGAAATGTAATAAAATCCTATGGCCACAGGAACAGATAACCCATGACTGAGGCTTTTGTTAACACTTCCCTAGAGAGTAACTTTCATGGTCCAGGCTGGAAGGTGAGCAAGATTAAAGCGTCTCAGCTTTAAATTACCAAAGCTATTTAACTGAGCTTTGAGTTTGGTGTGTAAGAACTGTCACTTAGTTAGATAATGCAAATATTCCTTATAATGTGGATAATTGGAAGATGTTAAACTTAACACTTAGAGAGCTTCTTCCATTCTGTTTTTCACTTAAGTTGCTTTTAAGTTTATTTAAGTAGTATAATATAGTAAGTATAACCTCTTCATCCTCGTATTCAATGCTGTCTGAAAGAAAGCTTCAAACAACGTTTCCATTTTTACCCTGAATTTAGCCCGTCTTCCTACAGTCTTGACTACTTTCTGTTCCTAACACGAGTCTTCTCCTTGTTCACTCTTTTCTTTGGTTTTGCAATATTCCTCTCCTAGAAGTCATTTTCTTTCCTCATTTACCTAAATTCTGATATTGTTTCAACCTATATTTAATTGGCTATCTGTACCTTGAAGTTGCGTCTAAATACTTTTTTAGAAGTTCCAGAATTTCCATTTTTATTTTATTTTATGTTTATGTTTAAAGTTTAGGGGTACATGTGCAGGATGGGTAGGTGTCTTACATGGGTAAACGTGTGTCACGGGGACTTGTTATACTGATTATTTCATCATCTAGGTATTAAGCCTTGAATTCATAAGTTACTGTTATTGATCCTCTCCTTCCTCCTACCCTCCATCCTCCAACAGGCCCCAGCGTGTGTTGCTCCGTTCTGTGTGTCCATGTGTTCTCATCATTTAACTCCCACTTATAAGTGAGATCATCCAGTATCTGATTTTCTATTCCTGTGTTAGTTTGGTAAGGCTAATGGCCTCCAGCTCCATCCATGTCCCTGCAAAAGATATGATCTTGTTCTTTTTTTTATGGTTGCATAGTAATATATGGCGTATAGGTATCACATTGTCTTTATCCGATCTGTCATTGATGGGCATTTGGATTGATTCCATGTTTTTGCTGTTGTGAATAGTGCTGCAATGAACACATGCGTGCATGTGTCTTTACAATAGAATTGTTTACATTCCTTTGTGTACATATCCAGTAATAGGATTGCTGGGTCAAATGGAATTTCTTTCTTCCTTTTTAAATTTATGTTTTATTTTTAGTTTAAGTTCTGGGATACACGTGCAGAATGTGCAGGTTTGTTACATTGGTACACATGTGACATGTTGGTTTGCTGCACCTGTCAACTTGTCATCTAGGTGTTAAGCCCCACATGCATTAGGTGTTTGTCCAATGCTCTCCCTTCCCTGATTTTAGGTCTTTGAGGAATCACCACACTGTTTTCCATGATAGGTGAATTAATTTACACTCCTCCCAACAGTGTGTAAGCGTTACTTTGACTCCACAACCTTACCAGCATGTGTTATGTTTTTATTTTAATAATAGCCAATAATTTTAATTTTTGAAAAAGTAGTCAGTCGCTAGTCAAGGAAATGCAAATGGAGATTGTGATGAGATACAGTTTTATACTATTAAATTGGCAGCAATTAAGAATTCTGTCTGAACCGAGTATTGGAAGGCATGTGGATAAATAGGATCTTTTATACACTATTAATGTTAGGAGAGGGGTGTAAAATGGTACAATCACTCAGGAAAATAATTTGGTACCATGTTATAAAGTTAAACATTCATTTCAACTCAAAAATTCTAAGAGAAATTCTTATGTGTCTTTGTTTTTATAGGTATATTTATATTTATTTAAAGTATACTTTTGTATTTTCATCAAGTATATCACATCTACTTAGTTTTCTTTTTTTTTTTTTTTTGCTCTTTGTCAATAAAAGAGCAATAATGAAACAAGTTCTGGGGTTCTTTTTTGTCTTTGTTTGCCTCTGGAGCTATATACAGTGTTTTTAGCAGCACTGTTTGCAATATCAAAAACATGGAAACAACCTAATCACTTAACTCAATTGACAGAATAATTGGTACATAAGCTGTAATATATTTACACAATAAAAAACTATTTGATCTCTTACATCACCTACCCTACGTGATATAACAGTTTAGTTACTGGTGAGTTTTGCTAATCCTACTAAATCCTTGAGGATTAGGACAATGTTTTACTCGTGACTATGAAGGCATTCCCATAACGTTTTGAACCATTAACATCCATTAACACAGATCTGTTTGTAGAATATGCAGCATGATCAATGATGGCCCTTAATTGAAGTGCACACTAAAAAGAATATTTAAATAAAGTATCCGGGTGCAGTGGCTCACACCTGTAATCCCAGTACTTTGGAAGGCTGATGTGGAAGGATCGCTTGAGCTCAGGAGTTTGAGACCAGTAATGTAGTGAGACTTTGCCTCTATTAAAAATAAAAAATTAGCTAGGTGTGGTGGTGCATGCCTGTGGTCCCAACTGAGGCAGGAGGATTGCTTGAGCCCTAGAGGTCGAAGCTACAGTGAGCCATGATCACACCACTGGATTTCAGCCTGGGAGGGGTCTCTGAATGAATGAATGAATGAATGAATGAATGAATGAATGAATCTACTAATGAAGAACTTGAGTCTGAGAAAATGCCACTTAAAAACTGCCTGATGACCATTCCAAATTTACAAGACATAGACATTAGGGAAAGTTGACATTCCAAATTTACAAGACATAGACATTAGGGAATGAGTCTTATCAAGAATCATTTTCAAATGAATCTTCAAGAATACTATATAAAATGAGCTTTTAAAAATGTATCTTAAATGCTTTAATTTACACATATTTTGTGAAATCATACTACATATTATAATATACAAGGTATTTCTCTAATATGCAATTAAAACACTCATATAATAATTCTCTACATTCAGTGAGCCCTGGATATGTGTCAGGTATTATGTTATAGGCTTTATAGAAACTGTCTCATTTAGTTATCACAAGAACAGTAAACGGTGCTATCATCATCTGTTTTTATAGACAAGAAAATTGAGACTCAAATAAGTTAAAAATTGCTCCCACAGGTATAGTTTCAAAATTGCAAGATGAAAAATTCGTGGAGATCCGTTTCACAATAATGTGAATATATTTAAAATTGCTATACTGTACACTTTAAAATGGCTAAGATGGTGAATTCCATGTTATATGTTTCTTATTACAATAAATTTTAAAAATTGCTAAAGGTCACAGAAATAGGCTTATAGTGGCAAGCCTGGGCTTTTCAATACTGGATTTACTGCCTTTTTCTTATGTCTGCACACAATTCCTTAGACTACAATGAGAATTTAAAAGTTGAACATTTATGTTTTTGAATGTGGTGATTAGTAAATTATCACAGCATTGTTATGCAAAAAAGTTTAGAATAAAGTCGATTTAAAATGAAATCTCATAATGACTTCCTTGGCTTTAATTAGTATTAATAAGTTTTCAGTATTAAGTTTTTATTTTCCTCTTTGTATATACATCTTTATACATCAATAGAACAACACATTTATATATTGCTGTGAAGAATTCAGGTAAAATCTTGTTTGTGGTATTGCATAATTTTTTAAAGTATCTACTTTTGCCAACGGTCTGAAGCAGTAAAGCACATTGTGAAAATGTTTCTACACATGTTGGTAAAGGTAAAATTCTATTCCAGGAAGATTTTTTAATAGACTCCAAGAACAAATATATTGGTTAGGAAGTCACTCCATTTGATATCTGACAGGGGTTTCTTTGGTATTTCGTTAGTACAAATGGAGTTGACCGTGGAAATTGAAGGAAAAACTTTAGATTATTATATTTTATAAACATTCTGAGACTTAGAGTGGTTAAATGGTTAGTGGGTGTTTTCTTTTTCACTGGTCATTACATAAAACATTTGATTTCTATTTGATTAAAAAAATACAGTAAAAACGGGATTTTTTCCTTTAAGCAAAATATAATGTTGAATAGTTCTATTTCGCTTAACGGGCTTCTGTAAGTTGTTTTGTGTAGAAATTGGCATTTTTCACATAGAAATCTCTGTTTTCAATATATTAGTTCTCTTTGCTGGCACACATAATGTTGAAGGGATCAAGGGCTCCTGTTCCTTTTCAATGGAGTGAAAAGACACTCTATTCGATTGACTTCACTGTCACTGACCTCTGAATATAGGTTACAAGCTATTTAGGTGCAGACAACTCATTTGGTAACGAATATGCAGTTGCTCATGATTTTAGATGGAACTGAGTGAAGGTTTTACTAGGTGTCCCTACAGGTCAGACCGAGATGTACTATTCGACACACACAACATCTGAGATTGCATGCAAATCATCTACAACAGGCTTGATAACCACTTTATTCAAAAAGGAAGAGGATCAAGGGCTCACACACTAATAAGATTAAGAGGTAAAAATTATCCAAAGTGAAATCAGAAGAACTTGTAATTCATAGGAATAAAGTTTATGGCTGCAGAGAAATCTGAACTTAATTGAATTTCTACCTGATACCCAGTTGGATCTCCAGCTAAAAAGAGCAGTAGCTTTTAGACTTCGAGTGATTTTCAGAGCATTGGGACCCTGAAGGGCTGGTGTCCTTAAAGTGGGTGCGTCCATCATTGCATAGGGAGCCACATATTATTGTCTGTGCCTGATAAAATTAAATAAAATGCAATAAAATACTTTAACTGGAAAAGGGCATTTATGTTTCTAGATCTGTTTCCAGCTACTCAAGCATGAGATACTTTTTTTGAGGGCTGAGTAACTCTGCCAGGAATTGAAACTGGATTCTTTTACCCTGCACAATCTCTGTCAATTTTAAGCTTTTAAAATATACTTCACTGATTATTATAATTCAGGAAAGCGAATTACCTCAAAGACTACTTTATCTTTTTTCAATCAAGAGTAGGTAGCAGATTATATCTGTGTCTAGAAAGTCAGCTCCAACAGGAAGCATTTAAGTCTTTCTTATTATCTTTTGTCTACGTAAAATTGTTTCTGTTGTTTTAAATGATTGTTGTTCATTATTTATATTGCAGATAGCCTCATAATTTGTTAGTCTAAATATTATCTGAATAATCAGTTTAATACTTAGAGTGTTAGAATACACACAGCTGCCAAATCATCTAAATTTTGTAATTTTCATTGATTCAAAACATTTCTCAGGATTACCTAACAGTGCCACTTTTGTTGGATTAAACGAATCATAGATGTTTTACAGTTTCTTGCTTCTTTATTCATTTTATATAGTCCATATCAAAAGTCTAGTTGATGTTTTTTATTCCTATAGGAAGCTCAGAAATGTAATATGGATACCTTGTAAGCCTATATACTAAGATATTAAAACATGGCATAGTTCAAATATATCGACTATCTATTCTGTGTAAACTTTTTTATTTGCTTTTGAAAGAGTGTGGCTAGAAAGTTAAAAAAACAAAACAAAACCCGAAGTCACCTGGATTCCAGGGACATATGATCTAGTGGACTCTTTCATTTAAAGTGGGGTTTCAAATTCCCCAGTCTGTTGAATAAGAAAGCACTTCAGAGTTGGGGCACTGAGAATTTTAGTTATGGTCACAGAATGGTCTTTGAGAGGTAACCTGACTAAGCAGGGGTGGAAAGTTGTCCATTTATTTATCAATTTTTCTATTATATGTGACTTATTCAAGGCTGCGAAATTCTACTTTTTCCTTTTGTTTTTATATCATTGGGGAACAGGAAGTGCCCAATGAGTATTTGTTGTTTAAGTGACCAACTGAAGAAATGAAATTGAAGCTCTAGATCAAAGGCGTCCTCGAACAGGATCAGATAAGTCATGTATGAAAGTCAAAGTGGCCGGGAAACTTTAGATCTCAGGCAGGCACAGACAAGGTGGGTCAGAGAGCAGGTATATAATATTATTTATGACAAAATAACTTCAGTCTGCACATGGAGAAATTTAATTACTGATCATCTTTTATATTGACAGAAAGTTTTTCAATTGCCATTTAAAACGTACTTTGAATGATAAACCAGTCAGTTATCCAACTGAACTGTGTGATTTAGATGTCCTTTTCCCTGGCCACAAAGATTTAAATACTTGGCTGCAGTATTTTCGACTGGAAACAACTATCTATGATGAACTTACATAGTTCACTATTTTCTAGGATAATGTCAAATAAGGTACTTAAATCATAGGTATGGTAAACCATGTGCAGTGGACTGAGAGTTTACAGCCCCCCAAAATGGAAACATTGAAATACAAACCCCTATTTTGTGGTATTGGGAGACGGAGCCCTCATGGATGGGATTTTTATCCTTCTAAAAGGAATTCTGGAGAGCTTCCTTGCCATCTTTTCACCATGTGAAGATACAGGAAATAAGCAGTGGAAAGAAAGGCCTCACCAAAAGGTGATCCCAGACTTCAAGTCTCCAGGATTGTAAGAAATAAATTCTTGTTGTTTATAAGCCACCTAGTCAAGCCGGGCGCGGTGGCTCACGCCTGTAATCCCAGCACTTTGGGAGGCCGAGGCGGGCAGATCACAAGGTCAGGAGATCGAGACCACAGTGAAACCCCATCTCTACTAAAAATACAAAAAATTAGCCGGGCGCGGTGGCGGGTGCCTGTAGTCTCAGCTACTCAGGAGGCTGAGGCAGGAAATAGCGTAAACCCGGGAGGCGGAGCTTGCAGTGAGCTGAGATCCGGCCACTGCACTCCAGCCTGGGAGACAGAGCCAGACTCCCTCTCAAAAAAAAAAAAAAAAAAAAAAAGCCACTTAGTCTAGGGTACTTTGTTACAGTGTTGCAGGACTTTTCCTTAGTTCAGCTAAAGACAGGGTTCTTTGTTCCACCGTCTGAAAATTCAGGCTCACAGATAATTTGAAAGGGGAGTGAGACGGAGTTTTATTGAGTGAAAAGGAAGAAAAGGGGAAAACAGTGACTCTCATTTGGCTGGAGTCCCTGCTATAGAGCTTCCGGTCCACTGTTGGAATCCCAGATTCCACACAGGAAGAGGAGGGGCCAGGCTCCTCCCCCCGCAAACGTCCTAAAATTCCCAAGGCTCCACCTCAGTGGGCAGGCTGTTGGAGTTTCTCTGAGGACACCCTCCTCCCTGGCTGTCTCATTTCCCCCTCTAAAGAAGTGTATCTAACTGCCCTTAGATTAAGGATAAGGACGAAGACCAATCTTAACAGCTTCCTGCTGACAGGGGGCGCTGTTTTGGGGGAAATGGCAGTCAGAGCTTCCATAGAGGCCTATTTAAGGGTTCCCAGCAGAAGGGGCCATTGTCAGAGGCTCTGGTTGCATGACTGGAGTTTGATGGCCTGAAGGCAAGGACAGACAAACTAGGTTATTAGAAAACATGTATCAAAACAAAACAAGGGAAGGGGTAAAGACAGCTCAAAAATTCCCAGGCCTTTCACAAGTTTACACAGGGAGTGAGAGGCTAAAAGCCTGAAAGGCAAAAAAAACTTCACTCTTTTGCTGGCATGCTGAGCTTCTGGGTTCTCTTGCCCCGAGCCCAATCCTAAGCCAACTAGTTTAAGGTGCAGAAAATTAACTCTTTCCAGTTTGGAGGATGTATCTGAGGGGAAGGTCCTGTCGTATAGAGACAAAATTACCTAGGACTGAGAAGAAGAAAGGAAAAAGCACTTTTCGAAGGAGTCCAAGGGGTTCAGAATGCATTCGAAAGGGGTAGACTGAAGATGAATGGCTACCCATGTAGAAAGAAGGGAACAGGTGTCCCTGGTTCTCTTCTCTTCCTAGCAGATATCGGGGATAAGTGAGGGAGACAGGGGCGAGAGTCTTCATTCCGTCTTCCATCCTTACATCCCCAAGTTCTGGCGACCTTGGCAGGTACCGCCAGGAGTACCAAAGCAGTTTGCACCCATGAAGCAAGGGTTGAGTGGGGGGGCTGGGAAACAGGGAATTATCTGCTCTCACCTGTGTCTCTTTCTCATCTACCGTCGGTAGCCTCAGCGTTCCTAGACCTCGTTTATGCCATGGATAGTAACGTAGCCTTTATCCATGAAACACGCAGCCTGGGGTTGGCTTAATCTTGAGGAATCAGCCCCACTCACCTTCACTGTGCCTTTTAACCTCCGTTGTCATCTGCCTCTGAATCCCTTAGACCCAGTTTTCCTTCCTAGGGCTCTGACCCGAAGCTTGGAATTGAGGCTTGGACAAAAATGTGTCTTGGGAGGTGGGGGTGTCGCGTGGATTCCTTACCATAAGCCGAATGCTAAGGTGAAACTATGAAACCGAGTCCTCCTGCAACAGGAGAGAGGAAAGGATGTCTTGTGACACACCCAGATAGCTGGTGGCTATAGTTATGCTGCTAAAATTTGGGTGCATGGTGCTTGGCTTTGGTTAGCTCTCTTGGTCTTACTTTCCCAAAAAGAAACCTCTGAGTGATGGGCACCCTATTTATTCCCATGACCTGGCAGGACTTGCAGGATCATTGGTCAGAACTAGAATACTGATCAGGGTTTGTACATTACCCATCCCTTGTGTTCTTTTTCAGCTACAGCTGGAGGTTGCTGGTTGGTTGACAGGAACAAGCAGGGTTAGCTTAAAATGTAGGCAAAAACTTAAGACAACTAGTGAGTTAGAATTTAATGACAAATATAAAAATTTGAAACATAATTTCTGTCTCCCTAGTCCTCATTTTTTAAAAAACAATCCCAAATTATAAAAAGGACTGAGTGGTTTGCAAAATAGCCTTTAGTCTTACGCTTGGTCTGATTATTTGCATAAAGCGCAGAAAGACTAATTATTTTTGCATAGGCCTTTTGGTTTGACTTTGATGCAAGTCTGTTCCACAAGGAATCTCAGCTAAATCTTTTAAAGCTGAGCACAACCATGGGTTTGTATCCTCAAACACCTATGAGTTGGGTAATTCTCTCCTCTTAAGGTCCCAAGATAAACTTGGAGCTCCTAGACCTGTTAGAAACTGACAGTCTTTACTGACCACAGGTCAATAACCCTATACAGGGACTATGTAGATGAGGACGTGAGGCCAGTTTCCTCCATGAGGCTTTTCTCAGCTCTGCAAGTCGAGATTGACTCCTTATAGGGAAGCATACCCTTCCAGTCGAAGCCTTGGTAAAATAATCACTTTCTCCAACTGTGTTCTGTTGCAAAAGAAAAATGGATTCTTTTTGCACTGATGCCAATAGACATATTGCCATGAGGATACTCACAGATAGTTTCCAAATTTTAGAGGAACCAGGCAGAGAGAAACAAATATACTCCAAATTTTGATCACAGGGGGTATACCTTACTCAATTATTAAAGGCCATAAATAGTTAAAAATAAGTTTCCTTGACTCTGAAAAACAAAACAAGGATCAGCAATATTCCAAACAAGAGTCAGAAAGATTTGCTTCAGCTTCCTGAGTTCAGTCCATTTAGTTAACTCGTGTTTTGCTTGATATCCACGAACATTTAAGCTCTTTGTGAATCCTGTACATTTTCCTTTATTCCAATGTTACAATCTCTAAAGTAATCAGAAGGGTGTATTTGAGAGCACCTGTTAATGTTCTATAACTCATTATAAAATATCTTTGAAAAGGATTAAAACAAGACAACTGTCTGTGAATAGCAAAACGTCCAGGGTAGTTACAGCTAGAAATACAATTGACAAAGAAGTTTGGTTATCTCTATTGTTTACAATAACTTAACATAAACCTTAATTATGATTGATAACATGTACTCAGACATTAGAATTTTAGAAATCCCATATAATTTTGCAATATATATTAGCATTATTCACCAAGATAAAACCTAAAGAAGGTTGAGTATTGGCCAGGCACGGTGGTTCACGCCTGTAATCCCAGCACTTTGGGAGGCTGAGGTGGGCAGATCACAAGGTCAGGAGATCAAGACCATCCGCTAACACGGGGAAACCCCGTCTCTACTAAAAAAATAGAAAAAATGAGCCAGGCGTGGTGGCAGGCGCCTGTAGTCCCAGCTACTTGGAAGGCTGAGACAGGCGAATGGCGTGAACCCGGGAGGCAGAGCTTGCAGTGAGCCGAGATCGCACCACTGCACTCCATTCTGGGTGACAGAGGGAGACTCTGCCTCAAACAAACAACCAAACAAACAAAAAAACACACATACAAAAAGAAGGTTGAGCATCATTTTGGCAATCCCATGTACCTAAACATGTCAAATAACCCTGTTTACCTTTCTTTTCTGGACATTCCAGGGGCCCTCTGAAGAATTCAAAAAGCCAGGTGCCAGGGAAGACAATTTTGAAACTGGAGTTTGATTTTGGGAAGGTTGTTAAATGTTCAAGGTTTAAAACACTCGATATTATGAAATAGAATTCCAGATTACCATAAGTTATTTATTTTGCCAAAATAACTCAGAAATGTTAAAGAAGCAAAAACCTTTTACAACCCTTTACAAATTTTGCCAAAAAGAAGACTCACACCTTGGGAAAACCTTGTTATAATTTTATTTCAATGCTCAATTTACAGAAAAACCATATAGCAACCTTTTTGAATGTAGTCAGTACATTCACTCGGAGAACCTCTTCTGCAAGATTAATTTCCACAATTCCTCCACCGCTTCTTTGAACCTTCAGCTTTTTCCTAACTCAAAATAATACTTTAACTCTAAGCAAAAATTTACATTTCTGTGCCTTCTTAGAACCTTTGATTAAAAAACACATTTTACTGTTCTTATACACCTTGCATGTAAACATATTTCTAGTAGTTTCAATTAATTCCTAGCAATTTTGAACTTCAAGGTAAAACTTGGTGAGTTGCTTTAATTGTGTGCTAACTGCAGCCAAGGTATGCCTTCTTAGTTACGGGGTGGTTAGTTCCATATGTCCCCAGGGCTTACCAAATCTGAAGCCAGGAAGTTAAATAGTTCTCAAACTCCAGAAAGCAGTTTGTAACCTCAAAACACTTAGCACACCTTGCTTCTGACCCACATGTTGCATGTTACCAATAGTCTTTAGGGCTGTTTTTATCTCTTAAGGTTAAAGTCACATGAACGGAAAGGTTCCACAGCTTTTTTCTTCAGGCTAAATTAATTAGAAGTGTTTTTTTTTTTTTTTTGGTGGTCGGGAACAGAGTCTCACTCTGTCCCATGCTGGAGTGCAGCAGTGGCGTGATCTCGGCTCACTGCAACCTCTCCCTCCCAGGTTCAAGTGATTCTCCTGCCTCAACCTCCTGAGTAGCTGGGATTACAGGCACGTGCCACCACACCTGGCTAATTTTGGTATTTTTTTTTAGAGACAGGGTTTCATCATGTTGGTCAGGCTGGTCTTGAACTCCTGACCTCGTGATTTGCCCACATGGGCCTCCCAAAGAGCTGGGATTAATAATTAGATCTCTTTTGACAGACATCACACACAGTACACACACAGGCAGAAGAAAACTCAGTTGCTGGATGGGGCTCTTGAAGAGACAGGGCTGGAAAAAACATGCAGATATCAAACCAGAAAGCTGCTTATTCCCTAAGTCAGGACTGCTAAACCAAGCATTGCCAAGGGGTTACAGCCATACGCTCAGGATGTCAAACAAGATGGAGTCTTGCAGCACTAACCATACAGATATGCAGAGTACACCAGATGGGCCACAGCCCAAGACTAGCCCCATAAACCCTTTATCACAATTAAAGCTTTAAAGAAATTATAAACAGTGATAGTTGGGGAGCCTGGCCTAGTAAAATGTCTTCTGAAAGAAAAAAAAAAAAACTTGCTTAAAACTTAACTGCTAATGGGGTGGAAAAGAGGAAAAAAATTAAAAATGCCTGGAGAAGAACCTCTTATTCTTAGGCAAGTGGTTCTTCCACCAGGGAGTTGAATGCAGTTACTGTCCTATGGAGTAAAACACCATGGCTGGGGAGGGTTCCAGCAGCAGCACGTGGTGGGGACTTCCAGCCGCTGTGCCAGACCCATGAAGCATGCGTCTCAGTCCTGTCACGGAGTGAGGAGCAGCAGGGTGCTGCTGCTCATCAGTGGGTCCCGTAAAAGGAAGAAAAAGGCCGTGAAAAGGCCCAGGAGCAACAGGGGTTGGGGGTATGCTGTCCCCCACCCTCAGAAGTCAGAAGATGAAAAGGTGTAGAAGCAACAGTGAGAGGTTTTGAGTTCGCATTTCACTCACCACTTGTCGAGCCCCCACATTGGGCACCAAAAACGTTGCAGAACTTTTCTTTAGCTCATCTGAAGACAGGGTCCTTTGTCCCATGGCCATGAAAAATCAGGCTTGCCAACAATTTGAACGGTGAGTGAGACCGGGTTTTATTGAGTGAAAAGGTAGAAAAAGGGGAAACAAGAACCCTTGCTAGGCCAGAGACAATGCTAGAGCTACACTTCCCGGCCGCCATTGGAATGCCAGGCTCCACACAGGAAGAGGATGGGCCAGGCTCCTCCCCTTGTAAACGCCTGAACTTTCTGAGGCTCCACCTCCGTGGACAGACTGGCTGGAGTTACTCTGAGGACACTGTCCCACCTGGCTGTGTTAATAGCATCCCAAAAAACACCATGGTATGTAAAGCTGAATTTTTCTTTTGGACGGTGAAACTTAGTGTACTATTTCTCTAAACCTTTATTTGTCATATTTTACTTATTAAAGGCAAATTGCTCTAAATAATAAAGGCATATTTAAGAGTTATAAGAATCCTCCAGATCAACAGTACAAAAGTATGCATTCAAAAGTAATTGTAACCAAGTAAGTCGACATTAGTTAAACTTAGCAGTAATTTACTTTAGGATCTCTAGTTAAGCAATGGCTATCAGACTTTTTCTTTAAGAAATAGTATAAATAAAATCATATATTTTTATTAGAACTTCAAGATTAAATGAAGAAGAAAAATGAAACCACATAGTCAATACCAAAACAAAACAGGGAGTGAAGGGAAATGAGTGAAGTTGGTTCCAGTATTTATATCTTCTGTCCTTTCAGTGTATTTAAATGCAACTTAGAGTAATGGTAAACAGCATGGCTTCTAATCAAGACAGCCTGGAGGCTGAACCTTGGATCTCCCACTTAGTAGTTATGCCTCAGTTTCCTCAGCTCTGAAATGAAGATAGACTAATCTTTGTGTCTACCTCATAAGACATTGTGTGGATTCAATGTGGTAATGCTTGTAACGTGTTTAAAACAGTGTCCGACATGTGGTAATTGTTATATAAGAGTAAGCCAGTAACAAAGAATGGCTGGATGTCACTCTGCAAAGATAGCCCCAAGCAAGAACTGTTACGTACAGGATCCCATGCAAACACATGTGTATAACAAAGACCTGCCGCTCCTTGGTGATCTGTCTGCAGTCCTGGTCATAGCATACCTGAGAAATATAACTGAGCACGAAATGATTTCAAAATAATGTTTTAAAGGGTTTAAGACATAAGATGTTTTATGCACATTTACTGCTGCCTACTCCGACCACTTCTATTTCTCCTCTTTCAGCTTCATTTCTCCCATCTCAGTTTTTTAGGTTTTTTTCTGCAGTTTCGTGATTTCCTTGCTGTTGTAGGATAAGTGCTTAGGAAATGTTTATAAACTTTCACTTTTAGGAACTCTCCATCAAGTATTAGAACTCTTTAGAGGTAAGATGCTACGAAAGTCTAATGAATTATTAAATGGTTACACAGATAGTAAGAGGAGAAAAACGTAGACACGGTGGGTTCAGAGGATGATGATAAGGAGTCCTGGATATAATCTGCTTGAGAGAGCCAGAATTTTCCTAACTCTCATGGAATGTGAAACACAATTTTAGACTATATTTGTTATTTCAAAGGCTGATGCCGTAAGATAAGTGAAAAGCTGGAGAAGAGGCAGCTCTTTTCTTGCATTAATATTTTCTGAGTATCAAAACACTTTGGAAACACAACTGAGTCATGAAGGAATGTCCGTCCATGTGCCTTGTATCTAAAGGGTATATGGCTCTTTCTGAAGGTAATTTATGAGTAGCTGTAAGAAAGAAAAGTATCAATTGTCTGAAATTTAAATGCCATTCTCTTCAAGAACTCCACATAAAATGTTCCTTTGGGTTAGAGGTGGGACAGGTGCTGGTCAGAGAACTTTTGGCAGGTATTAAAAAAATTCCTTGTTATTTATTTCTTTATGTATCTTTAGTCTATTGATTAATGCAAAAGCTATGGGCATGTCTTGGGTTATTTGTCCACTTCCTTATCAGGTCTAAGAAAACATTTCCTCTTGTGAATTGATAAAATGAGGCACACAAAATATCATAGATGTCTTCATCCAATACAAACTTTGTGCAAAGTGTAATATTAAAATTCTTTGAGAAACTGATTCTCTTTACAGTAAATCTCTATAGTCATATAGTCAAGGCAGTTTGCCTCTTTGCACTCTGCTACCCAGGTTGGAGTGCCATGGTGCAATCTTGAGTCACTGCAACCTCCACTTCCTGGGCTCACGTGATTCTCATGCCTCAGCCAACCAAGTAGCTGGAACTACAGGTGTGCACTCCCACGCCCAGCTAATTTTTGTAATTTTTATAGATATGGGGGTTCCGTCATGTTGCCCAGGCTGGTCTTGAACTCCTGGCCTCAAGTGATCTACCCGTCTTGACCTTCCAAAGTGTGCTGGGTTTATAGATGTGGGCCACGACACCCAGCTTCTTTTTAATTTGTGAATTGCCAACTGTTTGACGTGACTTATTTATATTTTGTAAAATGAGTAAAATGGAAAAACCTTAGTTGAAATTACTTGGTTTCTACTTTTTACAACATGTTTGCTGAACTTTTTTCTTTCCCCAAACTTGACTTTTTGCTTTAATTCATTGATTCATACAAATTTAATTCATTTAACAAAACCCTATTGAGCACCTACTGGACACCAGGCACTGTTCACTGCTGAGGATACACAAGTAGGCAAAACACATACAACCCTGGCCCTCATGAAGCAGACATCCTGATGGTGAAAAGTTGAGGATGTCTAAGAAAAATAAATAAACTGTATGGTATAATAAGTGGCGGTAAGTGCTGTGGAGAAAAATAAAGCAGAGAAGACAGACAAGGGGGTGTTTCAGGAAATGAGGAAACTGCAATTTTAAATATGATTGCCTGGAAAAGATCTTACAGGAAAGATGATAATAGGGGAGGTAAACAAGGCAGCCATGGATGATGTCGGGGGAGAGCACTTAAGGTCCATGATGTAATGTTGAAGTAGATGGGTATATTCAAGGGACAGAAGAGAGTTCAATGGAGTTGGACCCACATGAGGAGGGTGAAGAATGCTAGGAGGTGAGAGAGGGAGCAGGAAACCAGAACACCTAAGGATTTTAGAGGCCATTGCAAGGTCTTCAGATCTTGCAGAGAAGGAGGCCGTTGAAGGACTGAGGAGGAGAGCATCATGATTTGACTTAAGCTGAAAAGGGATGCCTTTACCTGCTGTGTTGAGAATAGACAGAATGGAGTCAAGAATAGTTACAGGTGGAAAGCTAGGAGGCCAGTACAGTGATCCAAGGAAGAGATGACAGTGGCTTAAAGTAGTAGAGATGGCTGTGATGAGGACATAGTTTTAAGGTGCAATGCACAGGATTTGCTGCAAAGAAATAGAGGCATAGATGGTGACATGTGCCTTTTGGCCTGAGCACCTGGGAGGATGCAGTTGCCCTCAACTGACAAGAGCAAAGAACCAATCGAAGTCAGATTCAGGGGGTGGATCAGAAAGTTAGTTTTGACATGTTAAGTCTGAGATGCCTATTGAACAAGTAAGTGGAGATGTCTGCTTTAATATGTAGTTTTCATATGAAAACATGTTTTCTACAAAGCCTAGAAAAATTGAGTGATGGCTATAGGTAACCAAAAAAAAAAAAAAAAAAAAAAAAAAATTTTGCATATTTAAATCACATGACTGCTTTTCCTTCTTTCAAATGGACTCTCCTGGGGAATAGGGTTGTGTTGCTGGGTCCATCTACACTAGTGGACTGACTCCTGTTCAAAACCCTTGTCTCACACCCCTGTTCGTAGCAGCATTATTCACAAAAGCCAAAAGGGAAGCACCCAAGAGTCTATCAAAAGATGAATAGATAAGCACAGTGGAGTAGATATGTAAAATGGAATAATATTCAGATTTACAAAGGAAGGCAGTTCTGACACAACATGGTCAACTGGATGAATTGCTACAACATGGACCAATCTTGAGGACATTATGCTGAGTGAAATTATCCTGCCACAAAAAAAGACAAATAATGTGTTATTGCGCTTACATGAGATATCTGGAGTAGTCAAATTTGTAGAGACAGTTTAAAAGATACAGAGTTTCAGTTTTACAAGATGAAAATAGCTTTAGAGATTGGTTATACAACAGTGTGAGTGTAACACTACTGAACTGTACCCTTAAAAATGGCTAACATGGTAAAGCTTATGTTCTTTGAATTTTACCACAATTAAAAGTGAAAAACAAAAAAAAAATGTATCAGGTCTTGATGCTGCTGTTCTCTCTCCTACAGATCTATAGTGAACCTGTCTTCTTTTTTTTCCCGTAAGTCCCTATTGGCACAAAGTTGTAGCACACTTATCATGTGCAACTTAATTTGTGGGTAGAGAAAGGCAGGAATTAAAGGAGAGGGGTCACCCCAAATTCGGTGCTATCTTACTGGTCCCAGAACATTTTCTGTCATTTACCTGATTCAAGCACCATCTGTGTGTGTGTGGGCGGGGGGGTGGGGGTTGAGGGGGCGGAGGGGGGTGGCGGGAGAGGGAATAAAAAACAGAAAAAGAAAGAAACCCCTCAAACTCTTTTTTCCTCTGTTCTTACATCACTCACAAAAACAGTCAACAAGGAAGACTTCCATAACCAAATATTTGTGAGGGATTCCACACACACCAAGCAAGCGGTCAGTTCTGCAGTGGACACCAGCTGCATATCCTCCCATTCAACTCTGACAGCATCTGCCTGGAAGTAGATTCAGATGCCACAGGTTGAGGGCTCAGTCCCCAAGACTGCCTGTCAACTTCGGACACCAGTCACAAGCCCAAGCCTCAGGAACTTCTAATGACTGGTTTCAAGTCAGAGTTCCCATGACCCACTCTTTGGGTTCAACTGATTTTCTGGAGAGACTCACAGAACTCATGGAACCATGTTTTCTTTTTTGTTTTGTTTTCAGTTTCTTATAAAGGATACTAGAAAGGCTGCATGTGAAGAGATACCTAAGGCAACAGTTGTGGTGGTGAACTCCCATGCCCTCTCTCTGTGGACCACCCTTCAGGAACCTCTGTGTATTCAGCTATCTAGAAGCTCTCTAAACACTGTCCTCTTGGATTTTTGTAGAGGCCTCATTACCTAGGTAGGCATGACGATTAAGTCGTTGGCCATTGATAATCAACTTGAACTTCAGCCCCCTCCCCTCTAAGACGGCTGGTCTTTTAGATGTTCTGGCCTTTCAGGTGACCAGCTCCCGTCCTGAAGCTACGTAGGGTTTGCAGCCATCCATTAATCAACAGCAGACAAAAACCATCACTTTGGAGATTCTAAGGATTTTAGAAGTTGTATATCAGGAAACAGGTTGAAGACCAAACATATATGTGGCAATACTGCACTGCCATTACCTGACCACAGAGTGTTTATAACCCTCCTTGAGTTTAGACTTCACGTAGTATTTCTAGGATCTTTCTCCCTCTCTCAATCTTTCTTTGTCACTCTGGGTGTCCTCAGCCCTGTGACCCTCATCTTCCATCTCCAAAACTGTCTTTGGGGAAATCCTAAACTCCTTTACCTTTATTTTGTAGACCGTGCCCTAGAGGCCTATTTATATTCAAAGAACCTACCCAGGTGTTTTCCACATGAATTATACATTCTAAATGAATTATAAGTTCCAAATGAATTTCTAAATGAGAAGAATTATGATTCTTCTTTAGTATTCTGAATACACTTCAGTAGGTTTTAGCATAAAGTAGTAATATTTTTTCTTCTTTCTACTCATGAAAAATATTAAATCACACTATGCACCTTGTAGATTAAATATTGAAGAAGTCTTTTTAACCCAAGTATATATCAAAAGTTACAGCTATAATTTATATTTATGGCTATATGCACATAAGAAATGCACAAAAATATCGGCCATGTGGAGAACAGCCTTCTTAGGACCTCAGATTCCACAAATAGCTAGCAAAAAGGGAAAAATTTAGGGTAGGGGTTTTGGCCTTTGGGACTAGGAGAAATGGATAATGGAGGATGAACAGAAAGAGAAACCTGGCGTGGGGTGATAATGGAGGAGGAAAGCGATTCCCTGATGAATGGGGACTATATCTTTTCACCATTTTTTTTTGGCAAAATAGAAAAATTATGATAAGAGATGGAGTAGAAAAGAAATAGGAGACATCTGGAGAAGAGGAGAAATGGTAAGGATTGGAGATGACATCATTTGTGTTTGCCAAAGCAAAGGGGGTGGTGAGAGGCAAGTGCATAGACAAAGAATGGAAATGTGGCAACAGCAAAACAAAAGTAAAGACAGTTCTGCCAGTCAATGGGCAAAAGCAGCCCTGGAATGGACATAGAGAAGGCCAGGGGACCTGAGAAGGAGGAACAACAAGGCCAGATAGTCTCTGTGTTTCTTTATAGGACAAATGGGTATTGTGCTCCATTTCTACATTTGTTGGTAGGGGAATAGATTGAATGCCATATTCCGCTAGCATGGTTCTGCTAGTGGAGGTATACAGTGGTGCTAAGTGCTAGGTCCACAGTGGTCTAGTACTTTAAAAGTTTCATTCAGGGTGCCTAAGAGTGTGTCTGTGTCTGCACGTCCATGCGTGTAAGTGTGTTGTTTTGGAGGAAGAGACAAGAAATGTTCACTTGTTCCAGAGCTGTAAGCCTAGTAGAACCAGGACATTAGTCTGTTGTGGTAGCCTTCTGGTCCTGAGTATTACAAGTGATAAAGGCATAAAGCATGAACTGAATCCATGAATTTGTATGAACTCCAAATGGTTTTTGTTCTTGTTGTTGTTGTTCTTTTTATTCTTGGTGAAAAATGAAAAAACATTCTGGGCTACTTTTTTATTTTCCCCTTAAGAGACAGTCTTGTTTTGTCACCCAGCCTAGAGTGCAGTGGCATGATCTGCACTGTGGCTGGTATGCAGTGGCGTGAGCTCAGTCCTGGGTTCCTGGGCTGAGGCGTTCCTCCTGCCTCAGGCTCCCAAAGTGCTGGGATCACAGGTATGAGCTACCATGCCTAGCCATATGCTACTTTTATGAGAAACATATCATATCGTGAGCAGGGGAAAATATTTGTGGATAAGTATAAAATACAGTCATCTATCTATGTAATATTGGGCCTTAGCAGAGCTGTTCAAGTATTTTTCTGCCTCTGCACCATTTTAGGCACCATTTGGGAACAGGTATATATGCTCACCTAAATTGGAAGTTCACTGTTCATGTTTTTTTCATGAAAGATTCTCAGAGAAAAGAAACTATTTGAGAATATTTGAGAAGTGTTTTCTTTTCTTTTCTTTTCTTAGGCAGAGTTTTGCTCCTGTTGCCCAGTCTAGAGTGCAATGGTGCAATCTTGGCTCACTGCCACCCCCACCTCCTGGGTTCAAGCGAATCCCCTGCCTCAGCCTCCCAAGTAGCTGGGATTACAAGGCATCCGCTGCCACACTCAGCTAATTTTTTGTGTTTTAATAGAGATGGAGTTTCACCATGTTGGCCAGGCTGGTCTTGAACTCCTGACCTCACGTGATCCGTCTGCCTCGGCCTCCCAAAATGCTGGGATTACAGGCATGAACCACCACGCCTGGCTGAGAAGTGCTTTCTTTACATTGGTATGCATTGCAAAGATAAGGAGCTTTGAGGAAATGTCTTTCACCAAGATATGGACATTTTCAGAAGAATGGTTTTGTCATTTCAAGCTGGGAATGTGATAGAAAGTTAGTGAAAAATAGCAAACCATGACAGTCAAGAACTCTGTAGCTTTTCAGGTATGTTCTTTCGAAGCACATTCTGTTCAAGAGTGATTTCACTATGCAGATAAAATGAGTCTTCCTTGTCAAGCTTGCTGAATTCTCTTAGGATAGTCGATAAGCCATTAAATCCCTCAAGGTTTAAGGCAATTATTTTTACCCTAAATGACAATTTGCTTCTTATTTCTGCCTAGGAACTTTAGATTGCTTAGTGACAATCTAAAGCCCCTTCACAGAAATAAGGCCTCAGTCTTTCAGGACTCGTACAGTCTACATTTTTGGACATTAGCCATTTTAAAGTAATTAATTGAGTCTCCTTGAAAACTAGAGTGAAACATACAGGTAAAAATTAAAGTTACCTATAAATGTAGCATCTAGAAATAATCACTTTAAATATTTTGGTATTGATCTTCACTTACTTTTTTTTTTTTTTTTTTTTTTTGAGAGGAAATCTCACTCTGTCACCCAGTCTAGAGTGCAATGGCATGATCTTGGCTCAGTGCATCCTCTGCCTCCCAGGTTCAAGCGATTCTCCTGCCTCGGCCTCTCGAGTAGCTGGGACTACAGGTGTGTGCCACTACACCTGATTTTTTATATTGTAGTAGAGACAGAGTTTCACCATGTTGCCCAGTCTGGTCTAGAACTCCCAAGCTCTGGCAATCTGCCCGCCTCGGCCTCCCAAAGTGCTAAGATTACAGGTGTGAGCCACCACGCTCAGCCCACTCTTCTTTATATCTAAAGCTATATACATTTTTTCTGCAAATCAAGTTTATACTGTATGTTCACTTTTGCATTGTGATCAATTATATCATGTATCATAAATACATTTAATAGGCATTCTTCATGTCATTTTTATGTCTGCAGAGAATTAATATGAATACAGCGTAATTTTGCAAGCCAAACTTATGGCTCAGTTATGACATTGTTTCCAGCTGGCTGGTTTCATATACATTGCTCTATTGAACTTACTTGTGAATACATCTGTTGTGCTACTTTAAGATTGCCTAGAATAAATTCTAAAAATTGAAGTTGCTAGGTCAAGATAAGAATATTGTTTTACATTATTTCAATTGACACATAATCATACATATTTATTTATTTGTTTGATTTGTTTGGGGTATAGTATGATATTTCAATACATGCATACAATGTATAATGATCAAATCAGAATAATTATGATAGCATATTAATTACCTGAAACACTTTTTTTGTTGTTGTTTTTTGGAGAGACAGGGTCTGGCTCTCGTTCAGGCTGGAGTGCAATGGCATGATCTCAGCTCACTGCAACCTGTCACTGCAACCTCCGCCTCCTGGACTCAAGCCATTCCCCCACCTAAGCCTCTGAAGTAGCTGGGACTATAGGTGTGCGTCACCATACCCAGCTAATTTTTCTGTATTTTTAGTAGAGATGGGGTTTCACCACATTTCCCAGGCTGGTCTCAAACTCCTGGGCTCAAGCTACTACCTTCCTTGGCCTCCCAAAGTGCTGGAATCTCAGGGGTGAGCTACCATGCTTGGCTGCATTTATCATTTCTTGGTGTTGGAAACATTCAAAATCTGCTCTTTTCACTATTTGAAATTATATGATATATTGTTGTTAATTAATTTTACCCTACACTGCTGTAGAACACTAGAGCTTATTCCTCCTATCTAGCTGTAATTTTGTGTGTGTTAACCAACCTCTCATGTTCATCAGAGGGACTATACCTTTTTATACAAATCCTGGCAGGATATAAACAATGGGCATCAGAGTCTTGACGGGTAGTATTAGTCGAATTACTAAATACTCCCATTTTTGGTTTGTAATTGCTTGAAGTGCAACTTTAAATGCAAAGCCCTCTTCAAATAGTTTCTGAAGGATGGTTCCTTCCTTTAACTTTCTTTACAAAAGATTGATCACCTTTTGCTTACAACTCAGAGCGTGATATTGTGGCATTCTGAAGTTTCAGCCTCCATGATATATTGTACTGTTTACTCAATGGTAGATTGTATTATTTGTTCAACATATTTGCTCTGCCATCTGTACTGGGGACCATCTCTCTGTGTCCCCTCTCTTGTGACCCTCTCTAAGGGAGATACCTACTTTCCAGACCTTCATGAGAGTCTTGGACGTGGGACACTCTGGCCACTGGAAGTGAGGCATGACCAGGCTGAGCAAAACTGGTTGATTGGTCCCATTTTTGCTCCTCTCCAGAGATCAGCATATTTCATGTAAGGGCTGCTGCTTTAGCTGACCCACAGCCCACAGGTACTTTGAGTGAGAAATATATCCTTGTTGTTTTAAGCCACTTGGGTTTTAGGAGCAAAATTAGTGAAAGCTGACTGTGTTAGGCTGTCTTTGCCTTGCTGTAAAGAAATACCAAAGACTGGATAATTTATAACAGGGGTCTCCAACCCCCAGTTCATGGCCTGTTAGCAACCGGGCCACATGCAGAGTGGTGATGAATCTGACTGCCTGAGCTTCATCTCCTGTCAGATCAGTTGTATCATTAGAGTGTCACAGAAGAGCAAACTCTATTGTGAACTGTGCATGTGAGGGATCTAGGTTGCATTCTCCTTATGAGAATCTAATGCCTGAAGATCTGAGGTGGACTAGTTTCATCCCGAAACCATCTCCTCCACCCCGACATCCCTGGAAAACTTGTCTTTCACAAAACTGGTCCGTGGTGCCAAAAAGGTTGGAGACTGCTGATTTATAAAGGATTATAAATTCAATGTACAATTAAACACAGGCTTAATTGACTCATAGGTCTGCAGGCTGTACAGGAAGCATGGTGCTGGCCTCTGCTTCTGAGGAGGTTTCAAGAAGCTTTTGCTTATAGTGGAAGGCACAGTGGGGGCAGGCACTTCACATGGCGAGAGCAGGGATGAGAGAGAGGGCTGGGGGGCATGTGCCACATGCTTTTAAATGGCCAGAATTCAGAGCGAGAGCTCACTGAACCACTGAGGAGGTGGTCCAAGCCTTTCATGAGGGATCTACCCCCAGGGTCAAAATACCTTCCACCCGGCCCCACCTCCATCTTTGGGGGTTACATTTCAACATGAGATTTGGATGGGGACACGTGTTCAAACTATATCACTGACTAATACAGACTCTGCGATGTGCCTGTGTATCTGGCAAGCTGTCTGGCATTCTCGCATTACTGAAGTGATGGAGTTAGTTTTATGATAACCTGGCTTTACATACGAGGTGCAGATTCCACTTTGGTTTTAACATGGGCTTCAGTATATTTATTATGCATATCATGTATTAGACATTTATTTTAGTTGCAGCAGCTCAAAAGTTTTCTGTTTATTTTCATGCCACCCATGCACCTGGATTTAGAAGATAATTAATTCCCGATGGCCTTAGCCACCCATTATGTGTAATGGATTCATTTATCTCCTATACATCTAAAATTGTACTAGTTATATGTTATTCCTGGAAGTATTAAGACAGTAGTGTCTCAAATCATTTTCTGTTTTCTTTGGTTCAGATGGGAAACTCTGGTTAAGTTATTGATGGCCATTGAGCAAAATCTTTGCACCATTGGATAGTTTCATAATACCTTTTATTTACTTGAGGCTTGGAGAGTCCAAAGCAGGGCACCAAATTTGCGAAACCCTTTCCTCTGCCTGGGAAGCTGGAGCAGTGGGGTTGTTCACACCATCTGCCATGAATTTCCTTGGTCTGGGAATCATTTTAGCAGTCAGGAGATTATTCGTCAGTTTATCTGATATAGGTACTTAGGAGGGTGTAGGTATTTTTGCTCTAGACAATACTAGTGTTCTTAATAGAGACATTAAACAAAAAGGACTTCTTTGTGAGTAAGATAGATACTCTGGAGCAACTTCAATGGAATTCTTGACCAGGTAAATTAAACATGTTTTTTAAAAAGTAAAGATACCTCAGAGGAGTATGATTTATATTCTCTCCATTTTCTACTCACCGTACCTTCTGATTTTCTCAAGTTGGTGAAAAGATAAAGGCTTTTCATTGCTCTTCTGTCATGTTTCACAATCAGTTGCCTCCACCTGTTTTGACATCTGTAGTTTGGAGCTTGCAAGGACCTGCTTTTACTCAGTAGACAGATATTTTACCAGTGAGCATTGGCTGTTCTAACGCCTTGTTTCTCCAGGTTATGTGTTTATCTCCTGTTGATTTTCCTCCATGTACTGTACTCCAGCATCCTGTACCACTGCCTTCTTTCTAAGCCTAAGATTCTTCTCAGCTTGAAACTTCCACTTATTTTTACATATTTTTTTTCTGACCCTTAGTTCATCATGTTTTAACTATTCCTGCCTTGCTTTGTTCTTGCAGTCTTAGGAAAGGAACCTGATTCCTGTGATTCAGCAATTATGAAGTACATTTCTAACAGCTTGACACCTTTATTATTAGAAGTCCTGTCACTTTCATGCTATCTCAGGACATCTCACTTTTTAACAAACAAAACCCAGAAAAGTGATTGTCTCGAAAGGAAATTAAAATAATAATAGGACACCCCTTTTATTATTTTATGATGCTTTCTCATTTTTACTTCAAACCTTTGCTTAACTACAGCTGTCAAGACTGTTGAATCACTTAATATCACCTCAGATCACTGGCTTTTCAAATCTTTTTTTCCCCTTAATGTATGTGGTTTACACATGGATTAACAGCTTCAAATGCTCTTATTAGAATCAAGAGTTCTGTGAAGATAAAAAAAAGTTAGTATATTGATGGATCATTAGAGAGTTGAAAAACAGGGTTACTGTTGGAAAATACATTCATTGACTTCTTAATTCAATATATTTATTCGGTGCTTAAGTCTCATTGATACTGCTGCAAGGCATCAGCATTTTTTCTTAATCTGAAATATTAACAAACTATGTCATACAGTTGGCTCTTCATGTATATGTATACATGTACGTAACTTCCAAGTGAAAATAGTTTGAAGTATTTCTCTACTTTAGAAATAATGCATTCTTTGTGAAAATGTGTTCAGATTTCTATATCACTAAGATATTTTATTCAGAGAGAACCAAAAATTAAAGAAGTCCTATTTAGGCCTCTCAAATTGCAACCTTATTTTCAATGTTATATTTTCCAGCTTTTCACTGATATTATTTTTGAACGTTTCTCCCATAGTTGAACATATCATTATTTCAGTAAGGGATTATGTATTTGTAATCTATCGTATCATATAAAATGACCCCAGAGTTGAGTGGTTTGAACAACACATACTTATTTTCAGTTTATTTTGGGTAAGATTCCAGAAGCAGCTTAGTGGGGAGGGGTTGGGCTCATGGTCTGTCTTGGAGTGAAACTGTTGGCTGGGGCAACTTCATCTGAAGCCTTGATTAGAATAGGAGAGCCTACGTGCAAGAAGCCCGTTCATGGGACCGGCAGTTGGTGTTGGTTGTTGGCTGGCGTACCGCAGTAGTCCTTCGCATAGACAGCCTCCATCCTCCAGGGCCCCTCTAGCAAAGTATGTGTCTGTGTGTATGTACATCAGAGAGAGACAGAACATAAAATAGGTCCATCACTCAGTGCCCATCATTTCTGCCATGTTCTGTTCATTAGAAGCATGCCAGTAGGTCGAGTCCACACTAGAGGAGAATGAATTATACAAGGATGTGAAAATCAGAGGGGAAAAATCACTGGAGGCCATTTTAGAGACTGCCCACCAGACTTTAGTCAGCTGCAAATAGTAAACAAAACAAAAAACAAACAAACAAAAAACCACAGCGTTAGCTTAAATCAATGGAGAATTTATGGAAACAAATATGTGTTATCTTCCAGAAACCAAGCAAGAAGTATAGTTATGCCTGGTGAGAGAACTTAGGAAAATAAATAGTCAGCTGCTTTGTTTCTGTTGATACAAAGTTTTCTTACCTCTGCCTCTTTTTTGGTGTCCAAGTGACAAAGGGCCTCCGGAATCCCAACATATTTGTTCAATTCAGGTATCAACAGGGACTGACTTCATTTGCTTTATATACTCATTAACACAATCGAAACTTGTTCCAATCAACTCTGTACGTGAGTGAGGTGAGGGAATTAAGTTTGGGAGAGTTTCAGAGGATGGCAGTGAATCACATGGCTTTACCTACGCTCAGCAGAGTCTGTGGCCCCAGGGTATTGAAGGAGACCTTTTCAATGGAGAAACTGAGGTCAGTTAATTAGTGCAGTAAGTAACCGAATGACTTAAATTGAACCAGGGTCTAACTGAAACTTTTTATTTTATATATTCAGAATAGCTGACAGTTTTAATTTTTATCAATTGTAATAACTTTGTAAAAATTACTCATTTTTCTCAAACATATTGGTATGTTTGTTCTGAGTTACACTGTTTATATTATAAAGTAATGGACAAAGCAATAGGTATTCCTATTAAAATATCCAAACAATAGATAATTTGGTAAAGAAGGAGATGAATATCGCTCAGAAATGCACAAGCCACAGTAACTACCAGTTACATTTTGATGTAGAGCCTTTCAGACTTTTTCGTTTTTTGTTTTTCTTTTTTATTTTTTTGAGACGGAGTCTCACTCTGTGGCCCGGGCTGGAGTGCAGTGGCCGGATCTCAGCTCACTGCAAGCTCCACCTCCCGGGTTCAGGCCATTCTCCTGCCTCAGCCTCCCGAGTAGCTGGGACTACAGGCGCCCGCCACCTCGCCTGGTTAGTTTTTTTTATTTTTTAGTGGAGACGGAGTTTCACCGTGTTAGCCAGGATGGTCTCGATCTCCTGACCTCGTGATCCGCCCATCTCGGCCTCCCAAAGTGCTGGGATTACAGGCTTGAGCCACCGCGCCCGGCCCAGACTTTTTCTTAATGAAGATTTTGCACAGGTGGCCGTTTGACAGCTTGCTTTTTTCGCTTGCAGACACACTGCAGATTTTTTTCCATCTAGCTAAATATAGACAAATACAATTATTTGTAATGACTACACTGTACTCCTTGGCATGGTTTCCCATGATGTCTCCAGGTCTCTGTTGATACACATTTTTGTTTTCTAGTTATTCTCTATTATCAACAGAATATCCTCATACTGTATCTTTGGACACTTCTCTGGTTATTAGCGTGTATTTTTAGAAGTAGAATTGCTGGGTCAGTGAATATGCATTTGAAATTTTTAAACAGATTGTCAAATTACCCTCCAGGAAGGCTTTTTTTTTTTTTTTTTGTAGTTTATAGTTCTACCAGCAGTCGTTAAAGGTGCCTGTTTTCCTCCACCTCATTAAAGCTGGCTATTCTCAATATTTTTAATCTTAGCAATGATGTAAGTGATAAATGATATTTCATTGTTATTTTAACTTGCATTGAAAATTCCATCCTTTAAGCAAGAGGGTTAGCTAGAGCATATCAAGTTATCTGTCAGGGCCTCAGAGGCAGGGGAAAATGAAAAAAGCAGGGCTACAGAAGATTTTTTGGTGCATTTTAATTCAAGTAACTTGCCACTGCTGAACTGGTACAAAATTGGGTTAATGGTCGTATCCGGTGGGAACATGAGTAAGAAGTCAAGTTAGACTTTCTGTCCTGTAAGCTTTTTATTCTGCACACCTATCCTCCATACTTGAATTTGCACTAAATTGGTGACTAGTTACTTGTCTAATTTCAGCCCTGTCCCTTTCCCTTCCAGACCTCATCCCATATAGGATTTAATGTGATAACGTTTGAAGGATAGTTGTTTAGTCAACAACAACAAAAAAATAAGAATAATGGCTCCTTTCCAGCCTGGCTTCCAGAGCCTCTGAGCTGCCCGTGGGGAGGAACCCCCATCACCAGTGATTGCATCTTCAAAACAGGGATTCTTAACAGACAGAGAATTCCCTCCTTTTGCTTTCTGCAGCAGGAAAATGAATTCTGTGTAGTGTCCTGTGATTTTCTTTGCTTTGGCTCACACAGCAGTGTGTCTGTGATACGTGTTTGGTTTTACTCCTGATTTCAGTGCTGGTGCGATATTTTCCCCTGTTCTTGCTTCTCTTTGGCTTTTGGTCAGTTTTTTGTCAACTGTGACAGCGTGAGGGGCAAGTGGCAATATGATTCTTTCGCTCACCTCTTTCCTGGCAGTTAATATGCTGGAATTTAATTTTGTTATGGCATCCCACATCCAACTTTTGTGTTAGCTTGTGTCTGAAATTCAGTTATAAGTCAAGCATCCAGGCTTGCTTGGAGAACTCATATCAGTGTCACCTGACAAACTCTTGAAGGGGTGAAGCATATTCTGTCTTCACACCTATTAGCCGTAGTATAAGTGAGACTCAAGAATATAGTAAATTCAGGGGTTGTATTAATCGAGCAAAAATAATTGATGGTAACTAGACAGAGGATATTTAGGACAACGGGGAGCAAATGGCCTTGCAATTCCTATGACTCCGGAAAAGGCAGCTTCAACCTTCGATTTGCTAATTAACTGTGGAGTAGTGCAGTCGTGCTATAATACCCAGGAGGTCACACAGCTGCACACTTAACTCACTTTTATGTCAAGGCAGCAAATGAGCAAAAATCAAACTGACATCGAGGCATCTTTTTTCCAAAATGGAGTTCATTAACCATCAGTGAACTACTGAACCTGATGTCCGATACCAACTTAATGCCCATCAGATCCTGAGCTTATCCCAACTGCTATTGCCCCAATATTGACTCATATCATCCAAGAGAGAGTGAATTGTTTTCTTCACTTAATTAAAAAGGCATCAATGTGTATTTGATTTTAGATATGTTCTTATTGTAAAGAAATTAGCTAAGTAGAAAATAATTTGATCACATAGTCTTTTACTGGCTGCCTCATCCCTGCTTCTTGCTTTTGGTGTAGGAGACTTGGTCTTTTAGGGCCCGTCTGAGAATGAAAAGAGAGCAAATGTAAATTTGGACCACAGGACCAAAGTGGAAGTTCAGGTTTACCTGCTTAGGAGGTTAGACTCAAAACTTTACTATAATCTCAGAAAAGCAAGCCCAATTCCACCACGAATTAAGCAAAAATATACCTTTCATACGGTTTGTCTAGCGGATTCAGAGACAGGTGTTCGTAGTACATATTACATGGAAAAAATTAATAGACGTCCTTCTTCAGCATGTCTTCCCTTTGACAACAAAGTGCCCTTCTAAGAGCATGAACTCTGTCCTTCTCAACACCCCTTCTGCAACAGGGATTCTACCTGGGCCTTCTCCACTCCTCTCAGTCTTGTCTGGCTGTGAGCCAACCGCCACTGCAAGGTTTACCTCATTCATTCTCCGTAAGGGAACTTGTCCTGCCCAACTTTGAGAGGAAAATCACAAAATTAACCCAATAAAACAGAGGTATCAGCCGGGTATGGCAGTTCACGCCTATAATCCCAGCACTTTGCGGGGCTGAGGCGGGTGGACCACCTGAGGTCGGGAGTTCAAGACCAGCCTGACCAACATGAAGAAACCCTATCTCACCTAAAAATTCGAAATTACCTGATGTAAATGATGAGTTGATGGGTGCAGCACACCAACATGGCACAAGTATACATATGTAACAAACCTGCACGTTGTGCACATGTACCCTAGAACTTAAAGTATATATATAAAAAAAATTCAAAATTAGCTGGGCATAGTGGTACATGCCTGTAATCCCAGTTACTCGGGAGGCTGAGGCAGAATTGTTTGAACCCGGGAGGTGGAGGTTGCGGTGAGCCGAAATGGCACCATTGCCCTCCAGCCTGGGCAAAAAGAGCGAAAGTCCATCTCAAAAAACAAAACAAAATAGAGATGTCCTTTTAATTTTTGCTTTGTGAGGGATGGGGTAGGTTGGGGAGAGAGGATGACAGAATGTGTTGGGAGTATATTCGGGTTCTCTTTAGATGATTCAGGTTTTCCACTGTTCTACCAGCAGTGTTAATGCCATACATATGCTGCTTCGATAATTAACAATAAATCAATATTTTCAATGATGTATATTATCTTGGATCTAACTTTTGAAAGGCAATTTCAAGATGACCTAAAGTTTATTGAAAATTGCCTTTCAGTTTTCAGTCCTTCAATAGTAAATTATACATTGAAAGATACTTGGCATTTTACTTTCGTGGGCATCTGTGTTAGGGCTTGTGTTAAGGGATGATTAATTGAATTTCTTTTAAGTTGCTATACAGTATTAACATACTTGTATTAACCTAATGATAGCCTAAACAACTGATCTTTATTATGATGCTAATAAAAAGACATTGAAGAATAATTCAGAGAATACCATGCATCTTCCAGACTCTTTTATAAAAATATTTCTGTCAAAATAATTAATACATAATTTAAAACAAAAATAGTACAAGTATTATAATGAAAATGAGTCATGTTACCATTCCTTCCCCATGCCCACAGAGGTTACTTTAAACCATGAGATTTCTTTTAGTATTATCTTCATATAAAAAACAAAATGATAACACTAAGGCTACAAACAGAATACGCTACTTAAGCTATTCTTTTGACTTTTAAAAATTGGCCTCCTGCCAGGTGCAGTGGTGCATTCTTGTAGTCCCATCTACTCACGAGACTGAGGTAGGAGGATCACTAGACAACAAGGACTTTGAGGCTGTAGTATTCTATGATCATGCCTGTTAGTAGCCACTGCACTCCAATTTGGACAATATAGAGACCCCATTTCTCATAATAAATAAATGTTTAAAAATTGGCTTCCTCAAATAACTGATTAGAATTTAGCTCTCTTACATTCCCAACATTTATATATAATTATGTATTCCTTTCACATGAAAATCAACAGTAAGCATTTACATCATTATATTTTTATAAACATTTAATAAGATCAAATGATTTTGTGCTTTGCTTATGTATATATATTTTTTGTATGACCTTTTCTTTTTCCTGGAGTTATTATTTGTTTCAATTTTTTTCTTTCTTAGTTTTTTAAGTTCTCATTCATTTATTTCAAATTGCTCAAATTTATGAATCATTTCTTTTTAGCCCCTCTCACTTCCTCCCCTCTCCTATTCATGACCACTAACAGAGCAGAGAGAGGGCGGGGGTGCTTACAGCAGATAGCATTCATTCCCTTTTTCCTCTACTGTTACCCCTTCGCCCATTCCCTTTGCCTTTGTGGAGTTTATACGGTTTTATTCCCTTGACTATCATTTTTATTCAAATTCTGGGGAGGCAGAGGAGATAAATATATGTGTTTAACCTCCTTGATAAACATAAATTTCTGTGCCATTTTCTTTTAGTATTTTACCTAGTCTTCACATCAGTCTAAAGTGTTGGTGTTACTATCTCTATTCTTTAAGAAGGTGCACGGCCGGGTGTGGTGCTCCCACCTGTAGCCGCAGCACTTTGGGAGCCTGAGGTCGGGTGATTACTTGAACCTAGGAGTTAGCAACCAGCCTGGGAAACATAGTGAGACCCCATCTCTTAAGAAAAAGAAAATCAGGTTCTAGCAGGACTGAAATTGTCTATTATAGTTTAATATAATTTATTTCTCATAACTAGTTCATTGTCATTAGTATATGCTTGTTGAAGAATAAATAAAAAATCTTTAATGGAAATATAGATGACACATTTCAGTTTAAAATAATAAAGCAATTGTTTTTAATTGTGAAAAAAAAAAAAAAAAAAAAGAAAATCAGGTGGTGTGTACCTGTAGTCCAAGCTACTTGGGAGAGTGAGGCAGGAGGATTACTCAAACCCAGGAGTTCCAGGCTGCAGTGAGCTATGAAGGGACCACTGCACTTCAGTGTAGGTGACAAGGTGAGAAACTGTCTAAAAAAAGAAGACAGAAGTTCAGAGATACTAAGTGGCTTAATTCACGTAGTAGATGTGAATCTGGGATTTCAAAGCAGTCAGGAGCCTACAAAGCCCACTCCTTCCTCACTCTGCCAAAACGTCATGTCTCTTTCCTCTGAGGGTATTGACAATTCTTGAGCTCCTTGAAAAGTTTCTTATCAAATAATATTATAGTTCTGGTGATGCTTTAGATTAGCTTCATTACTGGTTCACCTAATTTAACAGTTGATCAGCTGTAGGCACAAAAGGGAATATATAATGAACATGCCTGAATTTCAGAATCTTAAAGAATTAGTTATAACCTTCACAGAGAAGCCAGAAGGACTGAAGAGATACGGCAGGGCTTGGGGGATAATGTGCTCTGATCAAAGGATGTCTCGCATCCCTGTGCAATCGTTTAAAAATGAAGTAAAAAGAAATCTGTAAGTACTCGTAGGAGAACAATCTACAGGGCTAAAAAGCTAAAATCACAGGAGTTTATTATGCCAGATAAACTTGGTTTCTATTGTTTTGTAAAATCACATAGTGACTGCAGAGAATGAAAACAGCAGATGGAATGTATCAGGTTACATACAGCACCACAACACGTGGTACAGTATACCAGAAAATGAGAGAAAAAAATTAATTAAAATTAGTGTGTCTCTAAGCACTGTTGCGTTTCCCTGCAAACTAACAGAGGTTAAATATTTTAAAAGGTGAATGTTAGCTGGGCGCCATTGCTGTTGCTCATACCTGTAATCCCAGTACTTTGGGAGGCCAATATGGGCAGATCACCTGAGGTCAGGAATTCGAGACCAGCATGGCCAACAGGGGTGAAACCCTGTCTCTACTAAAAATACAAAAATTGGCTGGGTGTGGCAGCATGTGCCTGTAATCCCAGCTACTCAGGAGGCTGAGGCAGGAGAATCGCTTGAACCTGGGAGGTGGAGGTTCCAGTGAGTTGAGATGGCTCTACTGCACTGAAGCCTGAGTGACAGAGTGAGACTTAGTCATAAAACAACGACAACAACAACAACAACGACAACAACAAACAGTGAATGTCAACGTGCTAAGACAACAAACTGTATAGAACTACTTTTGAGCCTGTTGCATTAAAAACCTTCATTAAACTAGGAAATGTTAATATTTGAGGATATGCAACAATAATAGGTCAACCTGAGGTACAAAAATAACAAAGAAGCTTTAGAGCTTTGTTGAAATTGTGCAGCATATAACAAAGATATATAGGGTCAAGCACATTAACAATGCATAAGAAATATTTTAAGTCTGAACCTTTGCCAAGAACCATGACATCAACATTTGTGTAATTCGATTTTCTGATTCTATATCACCTTTTATTACACCAACTTTAAAATGCCAGAAACTGATGTTTTCTCTCACCCAGAAAGCAGAAATGAAACAGAAATTTTGCTAAGTTAAGGTAATAATAGATTGACCATGGATAAATAAGCAATTACAATAACTAAATTATAAGGAAACACTACCTTACTTTAGAGATGCAAAAACTGAGCGCCAGTGAGATGGGTTAATTCTCCTAGTCTCAGGCATAGTGAGACTAGGAGATGTGTTACTAGGTGGGTTAAACCCATCTGTTTTTGTAAGCCATGGTTTTCAGAAAGGAGTAACTTAAATTAAATTTAAATGGTACTTAACTAATTTCCAATGATCCGGCTGTTTTCAAAACACTTTGGAAAACTGGAGAATGAGAATATTATAAATGCAAAATGTGTCTTTGAAATCCTCTTAAAGACATTTCATTTATTTTCCTGTGAGAGCTACTTTGCTTGAGCCTTATAGAAATAATTCTGCTTTTGAGTACTAGTGAGAAGAAGCATCTTTATTCTTTCAGTAGATATTTATGAATGCCTACTACGTGCTAGAGTTATGCTAGGCTAGAGGTAGAATGATAAACTGATATATAAGGTTCCTCTCATGGTGGAACACTCATTCTACTAGAGAACTAGACTTTTTATGATGGTTGTAGCAGACAATCTAATGAAATTTTTTCTTATTTCTAATGTCCATGATTTTTGGCTTCACAGTAGCTAATGCAAAATTATTCTGACATTATCCACATATGATATTGCTAGATAGCCATGGCTGTGAAATTTGGTTCCTTAGCAACTGCAAATGTACCTTGGAAAGGAAAAGAAATTGTCATGAAATACTCTAGGACAATATGTCCTTCTCAAAACTATAGATTAACCCTCAGCATAATATTTTTTAGTATGCTATAAAAATATTTCAGATAGAAAGCATCATTTAAAGTAGCATTTTTGGCTGGGCACAGTGGCTCAGGCCTGTAATTCCAGCACTTTGGGAGGCTAAGGTGGGTGGATTGGGTGAGCCAGGAGTTTGAGACCAGCCTGGGCAACATGGCAAAACCCTGTCTCTACAAAAATACAAAAAGTAGCTGGGCATGGTGATGTGTGCCTGTAGGCCCAGCTACTCGGGAGGCTGAGGTTGGAGGATGGCTTGAGCCCAGGAGGCGGAGGTTGCAGTGAGATGAGATTGTAGCGAGGGGCAGGCGGGAAGCATTTATTTTCCTGGTGATTTCATAGTACGGGAAGTCATCACTGTTACTTGAATAAGACTGGATGATAATTGGGGGGCGATTTACATGGCATCTCTTGCCCAGGGTTAGTGTGCTCTGTGAGTCTTGCAGGATGAGGGACAGTTTCTAGATTCACAGGCTGCTACTTAACTTCACCTCATTCTGGATTTAAAGGACTTGAAAGAAACATTCTGTAGGCTCTAGGTACTCCCAATTTTAGAGGATCCACTTCAAAATACATCAGATATATAACAGTATATCCACATCTGATATTAAATATAACTGATATATAATTACTCAAGCATTATGTTGAAAGAACATAACTTCTCAGAGTACAATAAGAAACAACATTTCTCCTACTCAATGCCTGCCTAAACATACTCTAGGGTTATTTCCCTACCCCTGAATAACATCTTAAACAGACCCTAAAACCCATCTGCTCCCTCTTAATCAAAAATCCTCTACTCATTTTGTCAAAAGAATGATCTCGTGTTTGTAATAAACATGTCCATGTCAGTGGGATGCTCAACTCCAACTTCAGCATCAAGGTCCTCTCTTCCCCATCTACTGGGAACCTTTATAAACTCTTGAAAATTTCCATTTCTAGGTCTTTCCAATTGAGCTTTCTTGATGCAGTTAGTGCCTGTCCCAGGGTCTTCCACTGCTACAGGCTCCTTCCTTTCTGCATTTGACAGATCTTTTCACTGAGGTTCTCACTTTTTTTTGTTTTTGTTTTTGGAGTCTCACACTGTCACCATGCTGGAGTGCAGTGGCGTGATCTTGGCGCACTGCAGTCTCCACTTCCTGGGTTTAAGTGATTCTCCTGCCTCAGCCTCCCGAGTAGCTGGGATTGCAGCCACGCATTACCATGCTCAGCTGATTTCTGTATTTTTGGTAGAGATGGGGTTTCACCATGTTGGCCAGGATGGTCTCGATCTCCTGATCTCATGATCTGCCTGCCTTGGCCTCCCAAAGTGCTGGGATTACAGGCGTGAGCCACTGCGCATGGCTGAGGTTCTCACTTTAGTCAAAATCTTCTTGGGCAGAACCTTCTAAGGAAGATCCTTGGACAGAATCTAGGCACCCAAGTCATACACTTTCATTTATCATCATTGAGAGTATAATTATTTCCTAAAAACTGTCCCTGTTCTGAGTTTAGAAAACTTAAGCCACTGATGTGGACATCTTTTTAAAGCATAAATTAGATATTTTGTGCCCCTAAACTCTAGGACATACATGTAATATGGCTGAGGTCCTAAGAATTTATACCTAAATTGAGATGACTCATTGAAATACTGTGTAAAGTCAGCATGGAATCAACAGATCTTACCAGGAAAAAAAAGTTGTGTTATCAGACTGCAGTGGGTTACAATCCACAACCCCTATCACCAGTCCCTGGTATTATGTGAGTTGTGTGTGAAAGACAAGTTATTCAACTGAATTGAATTTCAAATTGATTAATTGATAATTAATTCCTCAATATTTGTCATAAAATGTGTATAAGGGAAAGAGTTTAGACATAAGATCATGTAACAAGGTGAAAATTAAATAAATCAGGGCAAAAGGAATACAGGAAAAGAAATGTAAGATGTAGCCAGAGGTTATTTTAATATGCAAAGTTTATGTCATCATAGTTTCCTCATTGCTTCAGTAAAGCTATAAATCCTTGACATATAATAGTTACTCATTAATTATACAGTGGTCATCATTACTGCAAGTATACACAACCTGTCACTGCAAAAATTGCAAAGATGTATTTGTTTCCATTTTACACTTAGTGTTCAATTCTACTGAGATTCTCATGAGAAGACAGAAATGAATGGATTTTGAAATAAGGATGGACTGAGCAGGATAACTGAGCTGTCTTGATGGATAATAGATAAAGTACACTCTGAATTAAAAAGAAAACTCTGAATCGCCTATAGAAGCAGACATTATAGACAGGGAATTGCAGTATGTGATTACTTACACAAAAAAGTAAATATTTATAAAATTATTGTAGAAGAAGAAGGAGGTATTAAAAGTAAATAATGTGGATCATTTTTGGTTTTTGTTGGCATTGTTATTATTACTAATAGTTGGCAGCTGATATTTGTTGAATTACCAATATGGGCCAAGTGCTTAATCTGGGTTATCTCCATCCTCAAGGGTGAAAAAACAAGTGATCTTTTTATAAATCAGGATATTGACTCAGTGAAAAGAAATTTAACCAAAGATAACATAGAATTCAAGCCCAAGATGGGTATTAAGTGGTTTCTAAATGATTATAGTATTTGTATTAATTATGAGCTCTAAATAAGCTCTATAATGACTGGGCACAGTGGCTCATACCTGTTGACCCAGCACTTTGGGAGGCCAATGTGGGAGGATAACTTGAGCCCAGGAGTTCGAGACTGGCCTGGGCAATAAAGAGAGGCCCTGTGTTTACAAAAAAGTGAAAAATGGCCGGGCGCGGTGGCTCAATCCTGTAATCCCAGCACTTTGGGAGGCCGAGACGGGCGGATCATGAGGTCAGCAGATCGAGACCATCCTGGCTAACACGGTGAAACCCTGTCTCTACTAAAAAATACAAAAAACTAGCCAGGCGAGGTGGCAGGCGCCTGTAGTCCCAGCTACTTGGGAGGCTGAGACAGGAGAATGGCTTAAACCCGCGAGACGGAACTTGCAGTGAGCTGAGATCCGGCCACTGCACTCCAGCCTGGGCGACAGTGAGACTCCATCTCAAAAAAAAAAAAAGTGAAAAATTAGCCAACCATGGTGGTGCACACCTGTAGTCCCAGCTACTCAGGAGGCTAAAATAGGAGGAGTGTTGCTTGAGCCTAGGAGTGATGGTTGCAGTGAGCCAAGATTACATCAGTGCACTCCAGCCTGGGCAACAGAGTGAGACCCTGCCTTGAAAGAAAAAAAAAAGGCGTTATAACCAATGTCCACCCACTGCCCCACCCCCAACTTTAATGCATAGAGGAGAGGTACAGTTACTTTGTAATATAAGCTACTCTAGTTTAGAATCAGGTATAAAGTAATAGTGACTTTGACAGTGGCTGTTTAGATGTCACATGCCATGGGGGAACTTCAGTAACTATCATGTCATTATTTCTAGGCTATCACTAATAATTAAAAATAGATAACAATAAAACAGTAATTACAGGGGAGAGTGAGAAATGGGGAGGTATAGGTCGGAGGACATGAAGTAGTGGATATGTAGGATGTATAGATCTGGACATCTAATGTAGAACATGAGGACTATAGTTAAAATATTTTATGGTATTTGGAATTTTGGTTAAATAAGTAGACTTTAGCTGGTTGTGTCACACAAAAAGAAGTGTGAAATGATAGATATGCTCTTTTGCTTTACTATGGTAACCATTTTACTACCTATAGGTTTCTCATAATGCCATGTCATCTTAAATATACACAATAATATTTATTTCCAAAAAATGCAATTGCAATAACAGTAACAGTGATACTTTTAATATAGGTAATTTGACCTTCTAAAAAGTTGGAATAGTAAAATCTTTAGGACACTTTACTATGTTTATTAAGTCCCAACTTAAAGTCTAGGAAAAAAGTGTGCTTAATGTGTAAACATAGATTCAAAATAGTTCCTTAGACATACCCCATCCTCTCCCATGTTTGATAAATGTTGTTTATAAGCTCTAGGAAAGAGAGCTCTGAAGAATAGAGAATTTTAGAAGCACTAAGGATATAAATTATGTTTAAAGAATTTTATTATGGAAATTTGATTTTGATGCTTATTCTCTGATAATATTTAGCAGCAGGAACCTGAGAACAGCCAAGGCCTCAGCAAAGATGTTCATTTTTGGGCCTGTTTATATCTATATTCATTTGCCCCATTGTCGGGGAGGAAAAGAAAATTTTAGGGAAATATATATAAAGACCAAAGTACTTAACTTAGGACATGCTTAAATCTAGCATTAAGTATCCATCTACTTAATAATAGATGGATCAGTAGAGCTGATACAAAATTATTTGATTTTTCTCATTGGCATTTCTTAACAACAATATGATATAGATTTTGCTTTTCCCTTTTGAACTCCATCTTTTATGTTTCCAGTTCAGCAAGTCTTCCTTTTGGTTCTCCCTCCTGAGCCACATGGTTTAAAACATTTTTATCTTTAGCTATCTGTATTACTCTCTTCCCACACCACTGTGAAGAAACACCCAAGACTGGGTAATTTATAAAGAAAAGAGGTTTAATTGACTTATAATTCAGCGTGGCTGGGGTGACTTCAGGAAACTTACAATCATGGTGGAAGGCACTTCTTCACAGGGTGGCAGTAGAGAGCATGAGTGCCATCAAGGGAAATGCCAGACACTTGTAAAACCACCAGATCTTGTGAAACACTCATTATCATGAGAACAACATGGAGGAAACCACCCTCATGCTTCAATTACTTCCAACTGGTCCCTCTCATGCCCCGTGGGGATTGTGGGAACTATGATTCAAGATGAGATTTGAATGGGAGTATAGCCAAACCATATTATTCTGCCCTTGGCCCCTTTCAAATCTCATGTCCTCACAATTCAAATTACAATCATGCCCTTCCAACAGTCCCCTAAAGTCTCAACTCATCCCTGCATTAACTCAAAAGTCCAACTCCAAAGTCTCATCTGAGACAAGACAAGTCCCATTTGCTTATGAGCCTGTAAAATAAAAAACAAGTTAGTTCCTTCTTAGGTACAATGGAGGTACAGGCATTGGGTAAACACACCTGTTCCAAATGGTAGAAATTAGCCAAAACAAGGGGCTACAGGCCCTATGCAAGTCCAAAATCCAATAAGGCAATCATTAAACCTTAAAGTTCCAAAATGATCTCCTTTGACTCCACGTCTCACATCCAAGTCATGCTGATGCAAGAGGTGAACTCCCATGGCCTTGGGTAGCTCTGCCCCTGTGGCTTTGTACGGTACAGTCCCACTCTGGGACTGCTTTCATGGGCTGGCTTTGAGTGTCTGTGGCATTTCCAGGCACACAGTGCAAGCTGTCAGTGGATCTACCATTCTGGGGTCTGGAGGATGCTGGCCCTCTTCTCACAACTGCATTAGGCAGTGCCCCAGTGGAGACTCTGTATGGCGGCTCCAACCCTACATTTCCCTTCTACGCTGCCTTAGCAGAGATTCTCCATGAGGGCTCCATCACTGCAGTAAACTTCTGCCTGGACATGCATACATTTCTATATGTCCTCTGAATTCTAGGCAGAGGTTTCCAAACCTCAGTTCTTGACTTCTATGTAGCTGCAGGCTCAACACCACATGGAAGATGTCAAGGCTTGGGGATTGCACCCTTTGAATCCATGGACTGAACTGTACCTTGTCCCCTTTTAGCCAAGTCTGGAGCAGCTGAGACACGGGGTACCAACTCCCTAGGCTGCACACAGCAGGGAGACACTGGGTCCAGCCCAGGAAACCATTTTTTCCTTTTCAGCCTTAGGGCCTGTGATGGGAGGGACTGCCAGGAAGGTCCCTGTCATGCCTTGGAGATATTTACTCCATTGTCTTGTTGTTTAACATTCTGCTTCTTGTTACTTGTAGACATTTCCGTAGCAGGCTTGGATTTCTCCCCAGAAGATGGGGTTTTCTTTTTTATTGCATTGTCAGGCTGCAAATTTTCCAAATGTTTATGCTCTGTTTCCTCTTAAATGCTTTTCCACTTAAAAATTTCTTCCACCAGATACCCTAAATCTCTTTCAAGTTCAAAGTTTGTGGATATCCAGGGTAGGGGTGTAATGCCACCAGTCTCTTTGCTAAAACATAGTAACAGTTACCTTTGCTCCACTTCCCAACAAGTTCCTCATCTCCCTCTAAGACCACTTCAGCCTAGACTTTATTGTACATATCATTATCAGTATTTTGTTCAAAGCCATTCAACAAGTCTCTAGGGAGTTAAAAACTTTCCCACATCTTCCTGTCTTCTAAGCCCTCCGAGTCTCTAAGAAGTTTCAAACTTTCCCACATTTTCCTGTCTTGTTCTGAGCCCTCCAAAGTGTTCCCACCTCTGCCTTTGGAACCCACTTTCAAAGTTGCTTGCACATTTTTGGGTCTCCTTATATGAGCACTTCACTCTACCAGTACCAGTTTACTGGATTATTGCATTCTAACACTGCTCTGAAAAAAACACCTGAGACTGAGTAATTTATAAAGAAAAGAGGTTTAAATGACTCACAGTTCTGCCTGGCTGGGGAGGCCTCAGGAAACTTACAATCTTGGCACCGTCTCACAGGGTGGTAAAATGTAGAATGAGTGCGAGCAGGGGGAATGCCAGAAACTAATAAAAGCATTGGATTTTATGAGACACTCATTATAAGGCAAATAGCATAGGAGAAACCACCCCCATGATTCAGTTACCTCCACCTGGTCCCTCCCATGACAACTGAGGATTATGGGATCTACAATTCAAGATGAAATTTGGGTAAGGATGCAGCCTAAACCATATCAGTGTCCTTCCCTGACAATTACCCACCTCCCCACAGTCTCTTCTACTTCCTCAACTCAGATAAGTCATCTGTGAGCTAATGCCTCTTACCAAGTATGCTGGAGTGACACCTGCTATTCAGATCAGGGCACCTGGAGCTCTCCTATAACTAGAATGCCCTCTCATGGCCTAAAGCATGAACCATCCAATAAACTCATTGCCGGTTACAAGGGGCCAGTTGAGGCACAGAATGTTTAAGTAATCATGGTGCATACTCAATGATCCTGAGCAGTGTACTGAGGTAGGAGGCAGGACTCAACTCAGTAGGTGGGGCTTGACTTCAGAGGTGGGTCTCGTACACTGGACCAAACTGAGGACCAACTAAAACATGGGTGGGTCAGAAGCAGCTTTCCATAAACCATGCCCACTAGTGTCCCAGGTCAGTTTACCATTGCCCTGGCAACACCTAGATACTGTTGCCCCTTTCCATGGCAATAATCCAATAACCTGAAAGTTACCACCGTGTTTTTAAAGAAAGTTCTGCGTAATCTCCTTAATTTGCATATAATTAAAAGTGGGTATAAATATGCCTGTGCAACTGCCCCTGAGCTGCTACTCTGGACATACTGCCTATGGATGGGGTAGCTCTGCTCCTCAAGGAGCAGTCCCTCTGCTGCTGCTGGTCAGTGCCACTTCAATAACAGTTAATGTCTAACCCCACCAGCTTACCCTTTAATTCTTTCATGGGATAGGCCAAGAACCATCCCAGGCCTTGCCTGCCCTGCATCAGTACTATACATGGTCTAAACATTATTTGACATGCTTACTTACCCTAATCAAAATACGGAGACACAATTTGTAAGAGCCTCCAGAATTTGTAGGCGTCCACCACTTATTCTGTAAAGAAAGAAAAGCGTAGTTCTTGCTGAAAATGCGGCTCCATCTATTAGAGTTGGTAAATATGTAGAAAACAGCATGTAGAGATTTCTACACATTTTAATAAGATGCCGAGTCCTTTTGACAAGGTGACTTGGTTTTCTTCATGTGCTAGAAAAATGTGAATGGAAGAATTATGGAATGTCATTTTTCATTTAACATCATTCTGTAGCTCTCTTTTCAAATGAAAAGCCAGATTAAAATACAAAATCAGTGAAAATGAGCCAATTTCAGCAACTCTGCTTTTTCTGAACTGTTCATTTACCCAAAAGTTTTCAGCAATATTTTAGGTAGAAAATGTTGTTAGAAATAGAATATTTGCCTTTAGGGGAATATATTGATCTACTTAACAGCACAGAAAAATAAATGGTAAGCTGAATCCTCAGAACCATAATTTATCTATAATTTAGAAAGGGTCAAAACTCAAGAAATAAAGTTGCGTATAATTTTTCTCAGCCTGAATCATATTTAGGACTGTAGGGAACCATATTTAGAACAGCATTTCAGATATGAAGATGCCTAAATGAACTCAAATCACTCAAATTTAGCAACCGAAGAGCAAAAGTCTAGCAAATTGGTAGCTAACTCTTACAGTAACTACATTTTGAAACAACATTCCTTGACAAACTATTGTCTTTCAAGAACTAGGATGTTCAAAGCAAACTGTTTAACATTCAAATGTGTTTCAGAAGTATGCATAATGACTCCCTAATGATTAAAAAAAGAATACTCATATATTAAAAGTTCTGAGATATTTTTCTTTCTGTTATATAGTTTTCCAAACTTGTTAGATCATTATTGAATCCTTTCTGGAATATTTTCTGTAGTATTTTGTCAAACACAAGTGTTTCTCAGGAAACAACTTGAGAAACTCTGAATTGGACTTTTTGGTGACTCGTATTGGATAGAATCAGCTGTGTATGCTTAAATATTGCACACTTAATGCAAGGAGTACATGCTACATTGAGAGTTCTTCAGAGTTCGTGATCAGTTGTTTCTGCGCTTAAAGTCATATCCTAAAATTGAAAGAATTTTATTTATACAAAAGGAAAAAAATGCGCTGCTTTTCAATATTAGTATATCTCTCATTGCTCAGTTAGGGAATGCCTTTTGCTTGGAGGTTGTAATTGCTCAGTGAATGTGTGCTTGGACATATAGCTTAAATTAGATTCTCTGGTAATTTTTTGACCATGTAATTTAGTTTACACTTTAAGGATTAAAATCAAATTATTGGAAGTAAAAAAAAAAAAAAAAAAGACCTAATGTTCCTATTGTATAGTTACATTGAAATACCACAGGTATGTTTATGAGATGATACTACCTACGAAAGTGAACCTTTTCCAGCTGGTATGAGAATGATTTTTGTTTGTTTTTACTGTAGAGGGAAAGGTAGTGTAAAGATAAAGTTTGATTTTAAAAGGATGCTTAAATGTTTATTAAATAGCGTTATAAAGGCAAAATACAGAATTAAGTGGCTACAGTCATCTACCTTAATCAAGTATTTTATTAAGTATCTTAATCAGCACATACTTAAAGCTGATAAATCATTAATATTAGTAGTTAATATTAATTTCTTAGAATAATTTTTCTTTCATTGATAATATTAAAAACAGAACATTGAAATAGATGCCTAATACCAGGCTTACTAAGAAAAATAGACTTCCCTGGAAAATTAGCAAAGGATAATTGTTAAGTGGTTTTCACACTTGTTTTTTCACAAATCTGAAATTAGGAATCTAATTAGGCTCATTTTCTGCTCAGAGCTAATATAAACTTCAACTACTTATCTCTTCTGATATGGTCTAATCTTATTATCTTCATTTGTTGTGAAGACTTTGGTTCTGTCTTACTCTTGTTATTGTTTTTAAGTTACATGGGCTTTATTCATAAGTAAGCATAAAAGAGTAAAATATATCAGTTTACTGTGGTTATGTGGCAGATTTTGTTTTCCCCTACAAGTGAGATACTGCAAATGAATCTGGCTACAGTATTTAAGAAAAGACTGACTGAAAGAGTCCCGGAGAAGAGTGAGTAAAAAGAGCTGTGAGGAAGAGCAGGGAAGATAAGGAGAATCTAAAATAGACTTTTTCAGCCAGAAAAGACCTAGGCCAGGAAGGGCTTTCACTGAGGGCTATGAAATCATGACCTGTATAGATAGGGAGGATATTGCTTGCTTGCCAGCTTCACTGATGTTTGAAGAGCATTTTCGGACTTAAGAAAACAAGTACTGACTTACGAAGTGGCTAATACTTGTATTACATTTATAACTCTAAGAAGAGGAGTTGATAAAAAACACATACCAAAAGAATATTGATAGAAAATGTAAAAGGTACATCATGATCAGGTTACTTGGGAAATTAGGTAAGTTGAGAATACTTGTCTTTCTTATTTATTTCTTTCTTTATTTATTTTGAGACAGGGTATCACTCTGAGGCTGGAGTGCAGTGGTGTGATCTTGACTCTCTGCAGCCTCCACCTCTTGGGCTGAAGCCATTCTCCTACCTCAGCCTCTCAAGTAACTGGGACTACAGGCCCACGCCACCATGCCTGGCTAATTTTATTTGTGTTCTTTGTAGATACAGGGTTTCATCATGTTGCCAGGTTGATCTTGAACTCTTGGGCTCATGCAGTTCATCCACCTTGGACTCCCAAAGTGCTGAGATTACAGGTGTGAGTTCCTGCGCCCGGCCACTTCTCTTACTTTTGCTAGAACTTTATGAATGTCTTAGCAATGGTATGCTGATAAACAGACTCTTGAATGAGAAAGAGAGAGAAAGAAGCGTTTGCTGATTGCCATGGTGTAAACACATGCCAATCATGATTAATTTTAAGCTACCAAAAATTTAGCAACTGGCTTTCAAAATTCGTCAATAGTTACCAACTGCTCTCACAACTCATTAAATTTTTTAGAGTCTGTGGAGAAAGTGACTGTCAGAGAGAAAGTCTTTCTCGTTAAATTATTAGGAAACCCACAGTACTCCCAAAATTAGCATAAGTGGATTAAAATGATAATTTAAAAATGTGATTTCATATGTCTTCCCTCTCATACAAACCTTCCGTTGGTTTTCACGCATGCATCTATTCATTCATGCTTTGCCTATTGCACCTCCATGAGGCATGCGATGGGGGTTGTAAGAACAGAAAAACTTGGTAGGAGGGGAGATTGAGGTGTTAGACTTCGTAGTCTGATGATAAACATCTTTTTGGGCTATGAAGACAGGCAAACAGGCATTACATACACAGTATCTATAGGCAAGTAAAATATTATGATGCTGTGGGTCTGAGGAACGTAGGACTTCTAATGTCCTCTTTTCCAATTACTGTTAAGTCTCTTTAACTTCACTGTGTGTGTGGTTCTTGTTAAATAAATGGCAGCATGGAAAGAAACTGTGAAAAAAATAATAGTAAGACAATGACTTGTAATTAACTGAGCTAATGGCTTTATGTAAGCAAAATGAACAATTTCCAGGGGCTTTTATGTACTTCCACCAATGCATTGAAAGAATTATGATTATACATTTGTTCTAGAAAGTGGCTGGAAGGTGTTAAATTGCTTAGCTCTGTTACAAATGAAAGAGTTGCTTAGTAATTATCATTCAAACATTCATTTCATAAAAGGGTATTTGTTAATGCCTTGTCATGAAATGGGAGAGATGAAGAGCTAGCAGACCTTTCAGGCTGAGAAACACATTTCACCCCCACCAAAACTATATTTATTCTTCTCAAGAGGTTTTTTTAGCCATTCCCTCTGTCAGCCTCATGGCCAGTTTCATGGGATAAGAAGGAGTTGGACTTTGGTGACATAAGTGATGAACAGAGCTGGTTGCTATTAGGGAACTCAGTAACTGTTCCACAGGAAAAAAAACTTTTCATTGAGAAAATGCCATGCTAATGTACTCACAGAAATCAGGATGTCTTTTGGCTAAAATGTAAAAAAGACTCAGAATACTTATGATTTCACTTTATTTGGACTTACAAATAAAATATCATTTGGTTGTACACATAAGATATATTTGGAACTTCCTGAGTATGTTAGTCCATTTCACACTGCTGATAAAGACATATCCAAGACTGGGTAATTTATAAAGAAAAAGAGGTTTAGTGGACTCACAGTTCCATGTGACTGACAGGGCCTCACAATCATGATGGAAAGTGAAAGGCGCGTCTTACATGGCAGCAGGCAAGACAGAATGAGGGCCAAGTGAAAGGGGAAACCCCTTATAAGACCATCAGATCTCATGAGACTTACTATCATGAGAACAGAATGGGGGAAACCATCCTCATGGTTCAATTGTCTCCCACTGGACTCCTCCCACAACACATGAGAGTGCTGGCAGCTACAATTCAAGATGAGATTTGGGTGGGGACACAGCCAACCTTTATCACTGAAGCACCTTATTTAAGGTTAATAGCTTAATGTGTCACTATTCTCAGTAATGATTTTTCAAATATTTGGAAATAAATCTTGACCCTTCCTCAGCTTGCTTGTAGATCGCATTTTAGAAAAAACCTAGTAACTTCATTGTGAAACTGCAAGCTGCTGAGTTCATTCATTTTTGTAAGCCCCATATCTAACACAATGGTCAGTACATAGTAAATGCTCAATAAATAATAGAAAATGGATGGGGATGTGTTAAGAATATGGTGAAAAAACATTATCTTCAACTTTATAGATTTTGTAATGATTCTGTCATTCACATCCCTTCTGTATACCCACGTGATGAATATTCAGAAAACACAGACATGTAATCTTAGGTAGTATGCATAATTTTGGCATGTAATCACTGCTTGTAATGCTTACAATTATTTGCAATATTTGATGATGGTGAAAAATACTTTCATCAGAATCGACACAGCCTCATTATATCATTTATTCTTAAAGTAACAGACATTGAAAGAGACTGAAGTAAATAAATGAGTGATAATTTAACTGAAGTGACACATCCCTTTTAAACACGGACTGGAAACCTGCTGAGATGAGGAGCATTTCTAAAAAGTGTTTAGCTTAGTGCAGTTTAGCTTCCTGTAATATTTATTTACTGTGGATGTAGAACATTTCCTGTATGTATTTGCTACAGAATTCTCTTGGTAATCGTGTGTTTATTAATCTTTCTCATTTGCATTTCTTTTTAGTGCATTCATTTCCCTTGCTGGAATTTCAGCACGCTGGATAGATAAGTGGGCCATTGCATGAAGTGCTGAGCCTACAGATTACTTCCCGTCAAGTGGCTTCCCCCTACATTGGCACCCTTATGATAATGAAACATTGCACGGCCACTCAGCCATCACACCACAGCCTTGCCTCACAGCTCAGTTTTCGCAGCTCGCCAGGAGTCTTTAGGAGCAGCAAGAACACAGTGTAGTGAGTGAGCCAACACATTCCTTTAAGAATTGCCAAAACCTCCTGGTAGAGAAGGGCCTCAAATATCATTCCAGATAACACCAAAATCGACCAAAATAGGATGCCTCATTCTGATTAGAAGAGAGAAAAGAACAACTCATATTTTTTTGGCCTGCTTAGTCATACAGGATGCATCACCAATGTCATTTTTAAAATACTGAGATTACTAAATATATGCATATGTATATGTATATATGCATATGTGGGAGTATATTTATCCGACTTCATAAAACAAGCCCGTCCGTGGTGGTGACTGTCTGAGGACACAGAGGACGTGGAGCAGTGGGGTGCTCACTGCTCCTTAGCTAATTTTCTATGCCATTTGAAGCATGGCAACTTCCTGCAAAGAGAGTTACACTTAATCTATGTGTTTTTACTGGGAAATAGAAGGAAGAACTGTGATTTTTATTTTTATTTTTATTTTTTATTTTTTGGCAAGCGCATCTCTGAATTTACCTGAACAGAACCTTGTGGCCTGAGTGCACTTACAAGTCTCTGTTTAAATGATGCTCTTCCCATGCATGGCTGGTTATCAAGCACTTTTCTCAAGTAATAAGAAACATTTTCCCATGCTTTCTTTCCTTGCTTGTGAGTTTCTGACGAATTTCTTAAAAGCTTTCCATTCTGGATGTGTGAGATGAGAAGAAATTTGATGGCAATAAGATTGAGGCATCTTGGAAGAATTTTAGTTAAACAGTTTGGATGTTACTTTCTAGATTTTTGACTAAAAATGTTATGAATTGAATGAGTTTGAGGATGGGAAAGCTAATATAATAATAACTTGTGATGCAAAGACTCTAAATGTTAACTGTGGCAAGCTTTGAAAGAAAGATTGGAAGGGTTTAGTGAGTGGTATCTGGGTGTGATTGCAAAAGAAAGCGTGGACGTTAATAGATATGATTGGGGTAGTGTGAGACAAAAACTACTCCAAGCAATAGGATAAAGTCAGCCACTTCAGTTATGCAGACAGAAAGCTCACTGACTAGTGTCAAATAAAAAGGAAATTTGGACTTAAGACGATACTTTATTTGAAAGGATTATTACAAGAGTGTTGAAAGGAATGATTATAGGTGGAGGAAGACAATAGGGAGATAGCTTCCACCATGAGATCTGCTAGGTCTCAAAAGTTAAGCAAAAGATGAGTTTTCTTTTACAGGGAGAGGTAAACATGGCTAGAATTCACCAAGTTTGGGGAGGTGGATGAGGAATGTTGCTATGATCAGATAGCAGAGGAGAGAATGTTTTATTCTGAAATCAGCTTATTCTCCAGAGGTTGTGTGTAAAGTTCAGCAGTCTAGGGGAAGGAGAGAATTTTGCATTTTGTTCTGATTGATCAATTTGTCATTTCTGAGGCTGAGAAAGGAAATGTGAAGGATCTGTGTTCTGGCCTTGTCACAGGTAAAGGAGGGCATCTGTTTCTTATCTAAGTTTTATGGGGACATGTGTTTATTTGCAGTATGCCGTTTCTCAGAACACAAACTATGGGAGGATTTATTAACTTATACTGTATTCCAAGATCACAGGGCTCCTGTGAAATTCAACGTTGTCACCAGCAATGAGAGAGAGTGCAGAACAGCAGTTGGTGTTAGAGCACCAAGGACTAAATGGAGAGTCTGGAGGGACAATCAGAGCTTAGTGATGGGGAGTCCCAGAACAGATGGCGTGCTGAGCTCAGCCAGGCAGGCCGGCCTGCAAAACGTCTGCATAAGGCATATTTATCCCCAGCGGCGGGAGCTCAGGCCTGGGCTGGAGTTCAGAGACAAGACTTCTTTCCTCAGAGGCAAAATGCTGAGAATAAAAGGGGCCCCAAATCTCAAAGCTTATAAGGTGAGTGTTGGTTTTGGGAACCCAGCATTTCCATTTAGAGCAACCAAGACATCAACAAGAGCTGAATTAACACATTGGAGATACGTGGGAGAGCACTGAAAATAACTCTTCTTCCCACCAGTGGATGAAATTGATCCTAGACTCTGGATCGTCAATGTGGTCCAGCTCTTGTGGAATGAGAGGATGTGAAAAAAAAAGAGAACAGACAGATGTTGGCACATAGTATCTTTAAAAAAGGGTTTCTTCTTAAAGAAAACCAATTTATTTTCAGCCTGAATAATAGCATAGTGCATCATGAACGTCTATTATTTCCGTACTATATTCTTTGGAATTTCTTTTTGTTTTATAGGTCAGCATCCTGCGCCTCATATGGGGAAAGCATAGTTAAATTTAGGAAGGAAATAGAATATAAATGGCTGTATTAAAGGATTGTAAGGTTTGAAAAATTACATGTCAAAATCAGAAATGTAAGAGTTAGGTTCTTTTAGGTTTCTCTCCTTTGGAATTTCTTTTCTATTTGTTTTGTGTTGATAACATTAATGTTGAATATTGAATTATTTTTATTCCAAATGTGGAGTATAATTTCTGTATGCAATAGGGAGACTTTTATAAATGAATTACAGGTGGTTTACCATTACTTTCCTTAAGTTACTTTAAAATTTTGAAAAAAATCCAAGAAGTGCTGATGGTATATAAATATGAAGGCTGTCCAGGAGAAAAATTTTGTTTTGTTTTGTTAATTCACAAGAATATTTGTAAAAATTTTATGCGTGGGAAGAAAACATATTATTTTCCCAACCCCCTGTAACAGTTCCCATAGATGAATTTAAATGTTGCAGTACCCCAGAACTGCTCTGTATATCTGGTCTAGTAAGTCCTGAGTTATATTATTTAAATTTGAAATGTATGTATAGGACACAGATGGTATTTCACAAGATTTATCTGCTGAATGCTATCTCATATCACTTAGTTGTAATTGTAGTATAACACTTATCCTGGTATGCCATGTATGTATATGTGTGTGTCTGTGTGCCCATACATGTTTCTACTTTTTACATCAGGGTTAGAAGCCTTAGGGGATAATAGTTGTAGCCAGTACTTGACTACCCTATAGTTCTTAAAAATGGTGTCTCATACATCATCAGCGTTCAATATATATTTGGCAATTTAAAACATAAATCTTAAAATGAAGTGCCATCCTTTTCAATCCTTATGCATTCCAGCCAATTTCTAAAACCACAGAATGCAATACTTAGAATGTGTCTAGACACATGCATGGATGTCAAAGACGTGCTTAATGAAGGACTGTCTGTTTAGACCCTGAGCACGGTCTACTCTCTGACTTCTCTTCCTCCTGGTCTCAGTCTCCATGTCCTTCCCACAAGATGCAGTCCAAAGAGCTTCCCTAGAGTAGAGGTCTGACCTCTGTCAACTTGGCCGTCATCTCCCAGTTTTCTCCCCCGTGTGTCCAGTGCTTCAGTCATCCTTAGCCACAGGTAGTTGCTCAAATGAGCCACACTTTTTATGTCCAGGTGCCTCTGTAAACACTGTTCCCTCTTCCTGTTGTGCCTCAACTCATTTTGCTGGTGAATATCTACCCAACACTGGGCATTTTCTCTGACTTTCACTGGTAAAGTTGGCCATTGTCACCCTTGCAACCTCACTAGACTTTGTATTTACCTCCATTTCACATCAGTTCTTCCATGATGAATTTATCTGTTCCTGTTCCTGTCTACTCCACCACACAAGAACTGTTTGAGGACAGGCATCCATTCTGATTCTAGTTTCTATTCCCCATGTTCTGGCTTGCACAATGCCCTGCTGATAGATTTTCAGTGTGTGCTCACTAAATTAATTAATGAATCAGAAGTTTATTTGCAAAAATCTTTTTCTATGGAATAACAGGTAGAGTTTAGTATAAATCCATGCATTTGGATATTATTCCTAAATATATCTCTGTAGATAAAAATAATATAAATTTGCTACTTTTAGTTAAATATGTAAATTTAAAAAATATTATCATGGTATTAATTATTGTAATACTAGCATGATTTTGATTCATCTACTTCAGTTAATCATTTTTGTTTTTTTTTTTTTTTGAGATTGCGTCTCCTTCTGTTCCCCAGGCTGGAGTGCAATGACGCAATCTCAGTTCACTGCAGCCTCCGCCTCCAGGGTTCAAGCGATTTTCCTACCTTAGACTCCCCAGTAGCTGGGACTACAGACGTGCACTAGCATGCCCGGCTCATTTTTTAATTTTTAGTAGAGACGGGGTTTCACCATATTGATCAGGCTGTTCTCAAACTCCTGACCTCAGGTGATCCACCTGCCTTGACTTTCCAAAGTGCTGGAATTACAGGCGTGAACCACCGCACCTGACCGTGAAATTTTCTTTACCATATGCTGAAGCTTAATCAAATGAAACAAACTTTTAAAAGTTTATAGAAATTAAAAAAGGTAGCCATTGTATACTTTTGAAGTATCAGATTATGGTATACACACTGTAGACATGATACTTCATGGTAATGAACAGTCATTTATTATAAAACGTGAGTTTATAAAGTATATATCAATATTATTTTCATATAATAAGTCTAATCATTGAGATATATTTCAGAGTGTATTGGGGTATATGAAAAAATATAGCAAATTAAAATAGGGTGTTTTGCATTTATATATGAGCTTGCAAATCGAAAGTTAGTAAGTTAGTAAGTAAGATAGTTAGAAGCGTAAAGAACAGAATAATTATTTCTCCTTGGAAGGATCAGAGAAGTGTGCACAAAGAAGGGTATTTTTAATGTAGGCCTTTGATGGTAATCAATACTTTCCCAGGAGGAATTCACCACTTTTTGTAGAAAAGTGGCCTGAAGTTGCTTTAACTGTCTGGAACTGTGGCGTCCAGGTCAGAGAGGACATAGTCCCGCATACATAAGGGCAGATGAGTGTAGAAAGGCAGAGAGAAATCAGTGCTTTGACAATCTTGTAACAAAAATATAGCAATTATATACTGAGTCTTTCCATGTTCAGTATAAAGTAAAATGTTACTTTTATTTTGTAATTCAATCATCTCCTTTGTTTTACTGATAAGAGTTTTTGGAGAAGTAATTAGGGGATTACAAAAAATGTACTTGCCAAAGAAGGTAAAACAAAGGGTCAGTATCTATAAAATGAATATAAATCTCTGCAGCTTCTTCTTAGTGTAGCATTGTAATTATTTTTCATAATGTGCATAAAAGTTTGTGATTTCTTACAGCAAATATTGCTATATATGGCATTTACAGATTTCCTTTACTATTATACCCATATATTTTTCACAATTCATAACCATAATGCATTATAAATATGAAATAAAATTTTGTACAGATTTCTTTTAGAAGCAAGAGTTTTGGATCTTTCATGTAAATGTGTATCCTTCCTCCCCGATTTTTTAAAGATCTTAATTGCATTGTCTTGCCTAGGTGTTGGATGAACTTACACAAAAATGCAGTCACATTGTTTGATCTTAGTTCCCCCCTTTGGCATTTCTTGCCAGTATTTAGACCTCATAATAATTTTTAAAAATTAGGTTGGCATGGCAGCAACTGCGCAGCCATAAAACTCGTAAGAATTGGCAGGAGAATCGGGAGCTTGGATGATATTTTGGCAATTGCTTTTGCAATTGAAGAGGAAATCTTCAAATAAATAGACTATTCCAGTATTCTGAGTATCAAGAAGGCTTATTTTAAAATCCTCTTCTATTTAGAATTAAGCCATGACTGTTCAAGGGCTGGAATAGCTGCCCTGGCATTGCAAACATGATCTATCTTGATTAGGACTGCTGGTCTTCAGAATCGGAACTGAGTTCTGCCCCATCATTGGATTGCAATGAGCCATTTTAATAATTAAGGCTTGTGCCCTCAATTCCCACAATATGAAATTCTTCCTTGCCAAGGTTAATTTACTCCTCAAAGATAAACACGTTCTTTTTTTCTTTTCGTCCTTGTAATATAGAAAGAAGACTTACTTTTAAAATATTGGAGCAGGCTCACTACTTTTCAAATTGAAATCAAAGTTACCACTGTGCACTTCATGGATGATTACAGTAGTCTTCTAACTGGTCTTCTGGTCTTAAAGGTGCAAGCCCCCTCTACCCCATTCATTCTCCACATCACAGCTGGAGTTGTCATTCTAAAATACAAATTTAATGAAGATTTCTCCATACTTAAAATCTGATAATGGATTACCAAGCACAAATTGTAATCTTAGTAGCAAGGCTGCCAGGCCATTTGCAATCTGCCTCTCCTACCTGTCCAGTCTTCCCTCTTTCTTCTTCTTGTCCAACCCGCCCTTCCCTCTTTTGTAGACTACCTTCAGCACTCCAGCATTCACTTTGTTAACTTTGCTTCATTCTTCCATTCTCACCTGAAATATGTTTTCTTCCGGAAAGCCTTGTTTGACCCTCGTTTGAACCTGGGGTAGATGTTGCTTCAGTGTACTTATCATAATGTTACGCTTATCCCATTATATTTCCTATTTATTCCCTAGTTGCACACATTACGGAGAAGGTGTAAGGGTAGGTGCTTTATTCATCTTTTTTTCATTATGTCATTCTTATCACTTAGAAGTTACTTAGTAAATACTTGCTAAATTGATGGGATAAAAAATGTGAAAATCATGAGATTATTAAGACACCCAGGTTCTTGTCATCAGCTATCTGAAAAGGCTTGATCAAATTATTGTAACTTCTCTGAACTTATCTCCATTTCCTCAACTGTAAAATGAAGGTGCCTGAACTGTATAAATTCTGTGTCTCGTCTGGTCTAATAGTCTAGGATTCTAGTCTATGATTAAACCAAAATTACGAGCACTGTGTTTTCCAACAAAGTATTACATATAAGATACAATGCAAGAGATATGAAAGAAAGAAATTGATAATATAGTTGGGGAAAGAAGGCCTGAATATGGAAAACAAAAATAAAAGGCATAAATCTTTATAAAACACGTTAGCCTTTCTATTTATCAAGGAAAAAGAACTGAAGAATGGTAGCATCAGTTGTGTTGTTTTGAGAAATGCTCCTGGAAAAAACTTAGGATGCTACATAAAACTAGAAAATATCTTAAAATGAGAAGGCAGTGTGAAAAATGATATCAGTGTCATGACGGTGAACCCTTTATAACAGCAGAAGAGCGTTAAAGCTTCACAAAATGGGATTTTCTAGTTACAGAGCAGTACCAGAGTGCCATTGGGTGACAAATATCTGCAAGTAAGTTTTGTTGGTAACATTTTTAGGTCAGTTTACTTACACCATACCTATGGACCTTGAGTTAGCATGACTCATACTGAAAGCCCAATGTTTCCAAATAATAATAAGAATCTTTTTCGTGGCATAACATTAGGAGCAATTGTCACATTTGTGCATTTTGGTTATCAGTGGATTGAAAACTTACTGTTTCCAGACCTACTGAATCTTGTGATATGTCAAAAGGTGAAATTTAACCAACAGGAACTGTTACTGATATTTATAACTACGTTTATTTATGAGATTTTGATTTTTTTAGTAGTATAAGAAGTCAACAGGAAAATTTGGAAAGCATTTACAATTGGCCTTAACTGTTAAGTTAGATAACATAAATAAGGCATCTAACATGGAGAGAGGCTCATGCTAGGCATTCAGTTAATGCGATTTCCCATTCTTTTTGTTCACTGTCTTCTTGGTCTAGACATTGGGCCATTAAAATATATAAATCTTCAACCCTCAATCATTTGTGCTTATCCTTTCCCATGTAAAATTTTTTTTTTTTTTTTTGAGGCAGAGTCTGGCTCTATCGCCCAGGCTGGAGTGCAGTGGCCGGATCTCAGCTCACTGCAGGCTCCGCCTCCCCGGTTTACCCCATTCTCCTGCCTCAGCCTCCCGAGTACCTGGGACTACAGACGCCCACCACCTCGCCAGGCTAGTTTTTATATTTTTGTATTTTTTAGTAGAGACGGGGTTTCACCGTGTTAGCCAGGATGGTCTTGATCTCCTGACCTCGTGATCTGCCCGTCTCGGCCTCCCAAAGTGCTGGGATTACAGGCGTGAGCCACCGCGCCCGGCCCCCATGTAAAACTTTTGTACCCAGAAAGATGACCTACAAAAAGCAAAATATTTCAGCTCACAGGAAATAAGATACTTGAATTCATCTTCTACTGTGTATGATAGAAGATAATTTTCTAGAATAAAGGGAAAATGAAAAACAATCATCAAATTTGCACTGTTTCTATGTCTTGAATACCCTTGTTTCCCATTTTGCTTGTCCAAATTCCTGTGACACTTTATGATGCTATACAACGTACCACAATTCCCATTAAGCTCTTCTTGACTTCACTACTTGGAAAAAATAGATTTTTTTCTACATACCCTTTGCAGATTATCTTTGAATATTGCAGGGTTTGGGGCTGAGTATGTCCTTGATATGACAGAGTTGGAGGGGTGGGGGGTATCTGGAATTATTTTATCCAACCTCCAAGTTTAAAAGATGAGAATACAGTACCAAATAAGTTAGTAATTTAGTCATTGTCTATTTTTGTATAGAATTTCTCAAATTTTTGTGTTACGTTTGTGTTGTATCCCTACATGTCAATGTATCTTCCACTTTCCAAACTATCTGGTTTGAAAGGCTCTCCAAAATGTTTGCATATCTATTTTTTTTTTTTTCAGTAACTGCCAAAAAGAAAGCCCATATTTGATCATGAGTTTTGTTTTTGTTTATATTTTTCCAGAACATACTTTGGTCTTCTGCTCTCATATTGGCACTGGTTTCAAAACTGTGTTTTTTGAACTTTATGATGACTTCTTGATTGAAATAATTTCCACTCATTTGTCCTACCAACCTCCTGTGGTTCAGGACTCAAAGCTTCACTTGAGGGTGGCTGTAGTGAAGTATTTCTTGATTATTCCAGCATGAGATCTTCTCTAACTCTTTATACATTTGTTTTCTGTTTCTTAAATTCTCATATTATAATATATGCATAGAATCATTCGTTAGCTCTTTCATGCACTTATGTCTTACTTCAACAACTAGGCTACTATAAGCATCTTATGGGTGGGGTTTTTGCCCAGCTTTATTGCCTTGTGTGTGATCAGTGGATGCTCAATGAGTCTTCTTGGTACTGGGGAGGACATCTGCCTTATGACACGTTTTGTAGCCTTTGATGTTCCAATGTGAAGTTTTCCAGAATGTGTTAAGAATCACGTACCTAGAACCAACAGACTAGTTAAGCCTAAAAGAAATGACATTTGCTGTGGCTTGTTAGAAGAAATCAGAAAGACCTTGGAGGAATAGCAAATAGTATTGGTAAGTGTGATGAGGGTAAATTTTTCTGGACAATGCTGGTTTTTTAAAGCTATAAAATATAACTTCAAATTAGCCTTTGAAAAGATGATTCACCATAACCAAAGAAGGGTAAGATGGAATTACATCATACGTTCAGTGCAAATACCTATTAACTGGTTTATATTTTCATTACAAAATCATGGTGGCAATGCAATGAAAAAATGAGGAAGTGGTTTTTTCAAAGCATTTATCTATTGGCTCACTGATCCAGTGTGTTCAGATAAATGAAATCTGACAGGATTCCCAGCAGGGCTGCTGTCATGGTGTTGATGCTTTTGATTAGATACCAAAGAATGCCATCTTCAGAGGCTGTTATTTGGATTAATTCCCAGGGCTGATAGCTACCACCACAGTACCTATAAAAAGAAAAACTGTTACAAGGTATTCATATGCAAATACGACAGTGATTTAATATTGTAAAAGTTTGAGAGATTTGGGAAAATCAACAAAACGGTCCTTTGAAAATTTTGTGATTATCTAGCAGAAATAAAAGCGATAACAGCTTTGGGGGGTAGACCGAAAGCAGGGGCGATGGGCTGAGCATGTCAATTCATTTTCTCAGGAGGCATAATGGAGCCTTTATAAAAGACCCTATCTGTTACATCACAAAATACAGTTTCTATACCTTAATACCATATTGCTAACATTATCACCGTAGGGACTGTAACATCTGGTAAATTGAAAATAAAAGATAAGCTTTTCTTTTTTTAGTCTGAAAGTTAATGCCACTTTAAAAGAAACATCTTTGATAATAGTAGGTATTAAACTACTTAAATTAATCAATAAATCTAGTTGAAATAGTGATGAAAATGTAGCCCCAAGCTGAGATATATTTCATAGTGTTGGGGGAAAATACTACCTGTATAGGATTTTGATAGAAAATATCTGAATAGTTTTATGAAATAAAGATCAATTATCATTACATGAAATTTTCTTACAATTTTAAATAGGCTTAAACATAGCTTTTTCAAATACAACAATCCCAAGCAAAACCACAGGAGTTTTTAAATCAAAATCTTATTTATTATTCATTCATTGGCACAATCAGTGAAACATTGTTAGAAAAATATAAAAACTGGGTCAGGATGCAGTGGCTCATGCCTGTAACCCAACCCTTTGGAAGGTTGAGGTGGGAGGATCACTTGAGGTACAGGAGTTTCAGACTAGCCTGGAAAACATAGCAGGACTCCTGGAAAACATAGCAAGACTCCATGTCTACAAACAATAATAAAAAAATAAACTGAGCTTGTTGGAATGCAGCTATAGTTCTAGCTACTCAGGAGGCTAAGGTGAGAGGATGATCAGGTGTTCGAGGCTGCAGTGAGTTATGATTGCACTATTGCACTCCAGCCTGGGCAGCAGAGCGAGACTGTCTAGAAAAAGAAAAATATAAAAGTGGAATTGAGAAGTGTTAGGGCCAGATGGAGAGAATATAAGAGCGTGGTAGGGATGGGGGAGTGAAGGATTTAAAACAAGTGGTAAAGTTCTGCTAATGATAATGATAGAAAGCAAGTTATCTGACAAAAATACAAAAGGAATCATATTACTAAATACAGAGCTACTTGGCATGGGAGTTGAGCTGTCCTCTAACTTAAAAATACTCTGACCCGATTTTATCATGCATAGACATGTTATAATAGAAAATTAGGAGGGCTTTTTTTTTCTTCTTCTTCTTTTTGAGACAGGTTCTTTCTCTGTTGCCCAGGCGCAGTGCAGTGGAATGACCATGGCTCACTGCAACTTCTGCCTGTTATAATAGAAAATTAAGAGGGTTTTTTTTTTTTTTTTTTTTTTTTCTTTTTGAGACAGAGTCTTTCTCTGTTGCCCAGGCTGAGTGCAGTGGCATGACCATGGCTCACTGCAGCTTCTGTCTCCGAGGCCCCGGGGGATCCTCCCACGTCAGCTTCCTGAGTAGGTGGGACCACAAGCCTGGGCCACCATGCTCAGCTAATTTTTGTATTTTCTGTAGAGACAGGTTTCACCATATTGTCTAGGATGGTCTCAAATTCTTGAGCTCAAGTGATTCACCCACCCCGGCCTCCCAAAGTGCTGGCATTACAGGAGTGAGCCACCACACCCTGCTACAGGATTTTTAAAGGATTTATTTGCTATTTTAAGCTGTTTGATATCATAAAAATATTTCTGATGTTCATTGCTATTTCTATCAGTTGTATTATATTTTCGTTAGAGTATAATAAATGGTTCATTATACCCTTAAAAGGATAAGAAGTAAAGCATAAATAAGAAAATCTACCTCTGAAAAAAGTATCAAATTGTAATTTATTGCATAGTATAATTTCCCAAAATGGTGCCTTCTACTCAAATAGCAGTGACTTGGGAGAAAATGTTTATTTTGTAATTTAGAAAACCCATGTCGAGAGTAAGGTCTCAGAGATTCTGTCTCTATAATGTACCTGATTTCATCTGGAATGTATCTATACTCCTTTAAAAAGCCAATACCACAGCAGCCGGCACCATATTACTTAAAGGCATGCATAACTAGTTAGAACTGATCTGCAGGGCTTTCACATGGGGAAAATAACCTGTCATAATTTGGAAAGCCCAAGTTCCCAGGGTGCCTTTTCCATTTTTTTTTTTTTTTTTCCTAACATACCACAAATTGGATAGGAGGGAGAATTAATTCCCATTATAGTCTAAGCTATACCTGATCAGAGTCTCAACCTTATTTTTGATTGACCTATTAACTTCATTATTAAAAACAGCCCTTTGAACTACACATTCAAATGGCTTATATTTGACATCTCTCCTCAATACACATGTACACAGACAGGTTTACATAAACCCATTCCTTAGAAGGATGGAGAAATGACTGGAAAGTGGAGTACTCAACCTTAGACCCTCCAACTGGAAACTTAGTGAGTAGTTCTGGGGATCCTAGTGTCCCCACCCCGTTTTCAAGCCTCCCCGTTCTTTTGCTGTCTGGGAGTCACACCCAGAGAACTTAGAGCGTCCAGTTAGCCAAGGATTAGCTGGAAGTTCCAAGACTTTTTAGAATTTTTCAAAATGAAATTATTCTCTTAAAGACATTTCCTCAAATCTTTGCCATGCTCAGAAATATAGGAAATCTCCAAGAAAGAATAATGATATTGATTGAATACTAAATCTTAAAATGCTTTTCTGGTTTAGTTGTTGAGTTGTGTAAATAAAGCCTGAAATGTGATTTATAAAACTTAACAATGTAATGATATTTGAAGACTTTTTTTTACCCCAGCTAAATATCAAAGTGATACATGTAAATTTACTGAAGCAAGAAGACAAACTGCAGTCACAAGGAAATTCTTGTCTTTCACGATAATTCAGCAGAGATTTACTCATTCTGTTTTAGCTATATGCACACTAGGTATAAACAGATATTTCTCCCAGGAGAAAGTACACGTCTAGTATGTTTAAGATAGCAATTAATGCCTAAGGCATAAATGGATAAGTGTATATTGAGTTTTTGCATTTGTTTGAGTACATGGAGATCTTTGGCCTTAGATCTACTTAGCCTACCCGTTACATGTTAATGATTATGAATGTAATGAAATAGTTATTTATTTTCTGAGTTGTTAAATTATCAACTTAGTAAATGGCTTTTATTTATCCATAAGGAGGATTTGGAAAATAATCATAATTTAAATTTTGTATAGCATTTGGTAGCATATAACTTGCTCACAAATGTCTTATAAGATCCTCAAAACAACCATGAGAAGAGGTAGAGAAAATTCTTTCCTATATTTTACAGATGAAATAGCTCAGAAGTTATGACCTGCTCAATATCACACAGCTAATAAGGATCAGACGTAAGGCTTGAAATCTCTTCTGCCTCTGTCTTCTGAACTTTCCCATTATGCTACAATTGATTTGTAAATTAATAGCATTTTGTTAGAGATAGTATATGCTTTAAGAAGGAATCAATGCCCAGCACATTAGAGCACATAATACATTCATAAGTGAAACAATAGAAATACATTGTTACAGTGTTATTAAATGAAGAAACAGCACTTTAGCAAAGATGTAACTGTTATTGAGAATAGATTGACTGATGGCATGAAAATTTATAAATGTCTATCTTAGAACTATCAATCTAGAATAAAAATTATGTAATTTATACCCCTAAAATTATACACCTATAGATAATATATGTATCTGTGATTGTAGTTGAACCATTTCTAGGTCACTGAGTTGGAACCTTACTGCATGACAGCACTTACATATTACCAAGTTACTTGCAGTTTTGAAACTACCACACAATGACTTGCTGACATGTTAGGAAAGAGAGAAATGATAAAGTACCAGGCAAAAACATTTTGTGGCATAGAAAACAAGTTGTTTCCACTGTCTTTGGTGTAAAGCTTAGTACTTTTCCGTTATGTTTCTCTTTTCCTGTGTGCTTTATTATACATACTCCACTTCCTATGATATACCCTTTTCCCTTTCTGTCAGCCTTCTCTCCTGCCAGTATCAATGAGAAGCAGTAGTTGGATGAGGTTTAATAAAGTAGGACTTGTCACTCAGCTAAAAGACCTTGGGTAAAATCTATCCTTTCAAATTGATCAAAGGCATTTTTATCCCATATGCTAAACTTTTCACTCATTTCTTGTTGGGATATATTGAGTATGGAATACATCTATGTTTGAATTTAGAGTAGTAAAGTATTATCCATAGGTTTCATTGGATTATTTCATGCAATAAGATTTAAGGCAAAAAGTTCATAATGACCCATTTGATCTCAAGTAATTGTCAGAGTCAATATGGCCAAATATTGCTAAAAGACAAAAAATGTGTATATTCTGGTTCTGATTGTTTTATGTTCACATTTTTTTAAAAATAGAGCTTACATTTAAAAATGAAGAGTTGTATGGTATCTAGCACCATTTCAGGATTGTGGAGCAGAGAGAGGCAAACTAATGGCTGCAGACCAAATCTGACCACACCAGTTTTGGTGAATAAGTTTTTAATTGGAATGAAGCTATTCATTTGCTTATATATTATTTATGGCTGTTTATAATCTACAAGAGCTAAGTTTGAGTAGTTGCAATAAAGACCATATGGCTCATGAAACCTAAAATATTTTCTATCTGGCCTATTAAAGAAAAGTTTGCTGAACTCTTATAGAGGCTTAAGCTTGTAGTTTAACTGTTACTGTTTTCTGCCCTCATTTTATTACTTTATTATTTTCAATATTTTTCCCCTTTGAGAATATGACTGCTTTACAGCAGAAAAGATTGTTTATTTTTGAATAAACCTTTTTTACACATTGTACATGTGTTTTAAAATAGCTTACATTTGTTCAAAGTATTCAATAGCAGTGACCTAAAGAGACATTTGCACAATAGAGCATCTGAATCCAGAACATATTAAGAATTATTTTCTGCAAATTAATATTCCTTGTCACCTAGTGATAACCATTGCATGTATCTCTCTAAGAACTCTGATGATACAACCCATGTTTGTCTTGAGGAAAGCTTTTACATATGTTTTCATGTCAAGTTTTTTGTAGCTAATATGTAATCTGTAACATATTAACAATTTATAAAGATATCCTAAATCAATTTGCTTGTATTGAGTTTGTAGACTCTCAGCAGGCAAACCATCTTTCCATTTCTAGTTGTGATTACTATTGCTTACGTACATCCAGTTTTCCAACAGTCATGTCCTCATAGGAAGATTCTACTTCCTTTGTAGTTAGGTGGGGTTTCATTACTACGTCTAGCAAATTACATGTGCCAGAAGTCATTTAGGTGTCACTTCCTGCCAAGACATTTAGAAACAGACATGCCTCTTCTATGTTTTCAACTGCCTTGCCTTTAATAGCTCAGCGGCCATGTGTAAAGAAGGCAGTACCACAAGATAGAGGAAGCTTGCCTGGGTCTCTGAATCACTGCACGGAGTCAAGACGCTAGTGACATATCTTTCTGTGTGCCAGAAATAAACTCTTATATGTTTATTTTTTTTCTGTTTCAAGGTGCTAAGCTGTCACACTCTTAGATTTGAGAGTGTATTAGTTTTTCAGTATGGCCAGTTTTATCATAACTAATGTACTATTATTTTGTAAGCTTGCTGGAACTTCCTTATGCCCATATGCTTGTCTTTAATGATGATTTTGAATGAAAAATGTTCTCTTTTCAGAGATTTGTTGAGAACTACACTCTCTGGATTTGGAAGCAGAACTGAAGTGTTTGAGTTCACTCTGACATTTTTGTCTGGGCAGCTTTCTTTAGTATTTGCATACAGGAGAATTTAGAGAGTTGAGACATAGAAAAAAACAAAAAGAAAACACTTATATCTTGATTCCAGGATTGAGAGTCAGGAGTGCTACACTGTGTATAAAATTCTAGCTCAGATTTGAATATCTGTATGGGTTCAGTAACTATTCTGTCCCCAAGTGCCAGTTCAGATTATTTTGTACTTCTAACAATGAGCACAGCTCTCTATAGATAGATTTCTGCAAAATAAAAATAAAAATCACAAAAGAATTTCGTTAATCAAATAGTGATTCAAGGCTTGAGATGACTATCATAGTTTCTTTTTGAACCATTTTATAAATCAAAATACATTTGTAAAGAGAGAATGCCTTGTACATTTTAATTTGAATAATAATTTGAATTCTGATATTACTAATCACAGGCTGGGAAAACAAGCTGAGACCATCTAATACAACAGTTTTACTTTACAACACAGCAAACTACAGATCGTGGAAGGAAAATGATTTGAGGTTATGCAGCTGGTAAGAAAAAATGATAGGAACTCAAATACACAAGGCATCCAGGACAGGGTTCTTTCCACTTTTACCTACAAAATGATTAGTGCAGGTATATTTATTTAGATCAGAAACTTGACTACCTAGAGACAGAAATAATATATTCAGATGCAAATTAGAATGACGGATTAGATGAGGGTTACATTAAATAGAATTAAGCAAATTAAATGTCAAATTTATTAGGAAACATGAGATCTGTTTCTCTAATCTGGCAGGAGGCAAAAGGGGAGAAAGATACATACTCCTTTAAAATGAGTAGCGTCTTGCATTCAGTCAAAAATTGACTGAGGAGGCGCAGCCTAGAGAAATGCTTGGGGAAAAAGCCCATTTGGCAAATGGAGCAGTGTGCTTTCTATGATGGAACAAAAAAGTGGGGCCTATGGGATAACTTACAAGGAAGAAAGAATAGCTCACACATCTGTGACTGCAGACATTGCTTTTACTGAGAAAATCTGGGAGAGATTGTAGCAAAAAGATTGTATGAGGATTGTGAAGGGTCAAGTTTGGACCTGAATCACGGAGCTGGTGGGAGCCTTTGCATAATTTTAAGCAATGACTTTGGAAGATGACTTTTAGGCAGACTGCATGAGGAAGGGGGACTGAAAGCAGGAACACAGGAGGCCCCACTTATACCTCATGATGCTAGTTCATGCCAAAGAGATATTCTGTCGATGATTTTAAAAGTAATGGGAAGGCAGGCAGGCACTGAATTCAGATGTCTTGAAAAGGAGAGTATTGCATTTGGTTACTGATGAGTTAGTTATTGAGAGGAAGCAGGGAAAGAGGAAACAAATGATGCTGAGAGCCCATTGTGAAGGCAGAGCGGTTGGTATCTATCATTAGCTGAATTGAGGACTTGTAAGAGAAAATCTGGTTTGTCTGAGGGAAGATGCAATGGAATATTAGATGAATAGAGAACATCAGTAAGGATTTTGAGTTGAAGTAAAATTAGGGCTTTCACATAGAACTCATTATAGAACTCATTTCGTTTATCTTTGGAATGATGAGCCATATTGTTCTTGAGCATTCTTGGTTTTCTTTTTGCTTTTTTGAGCCAGGGTCTTGCTCTCTTGCCCAGGCTAGAGTGCAGTGCCATGATTATGGCTTGCTGCATCCTTGAACTCCGGGGCTCAAAGTCTCCTCCCACCTCAGTCCCCTGAGTAGTTGGGACTACAGGCGCTCACCATCACACCCGGCTAATTTTTGTATTTTTTGTGGAGACAGGTTTTCACCACATTGCCCAGGCTGATCTTGAACTCCTGGGCTCAAGCAATCCACCTGCCTTGGCCTCTGAAAGTGCACTGTGCCCGGCTTCTTTTCACTTGTCTTTACTGCTTAATAAACTACCCACACAACATATGGCTTCATGCAGCCACAATTGTTCATTTGATTATGAATCTGTAAGTAGGACAGAACTTGCCAGAGACAGCTCATTGGTGCTCCACACAGCATCAACTGGGATAGCTGGCTCAGAGTATTTACTATCAAGGTGACTCTCTCCAGTGGCTGGTTAGTTGGTGCTAGCTGTTAGCTGGGAGCTCACTTGAGGCTGTGGGCTGGGAACCTTATTTCTTCTCCAGTGAGCTACTTGGACTTCCTCATGGCATGGTGGCTGCGTTTCAATAACAAGCATCACAAGTGGTCAGAAGTGAAACTGCCTATTTATTAAGGCCTGGGCCCAGAATTGGACACATTATTTTTCTACTTAGTTTTGTCAAGCATTCCTAGAGTTCAGATTCATGAGGAGATGTTGTCTCTATGTCTCAATAGGAAGAGATGTTTTTAAACCACTGCAAACTAAAGCATAAGATCAAAGCTATTCTTCAGAGGTTATTGTTGTAGAAGCAATATTTGAAGCAGGAGAATGGATAACTCCTCTCAAAGAATAAAGCAAGCTACCAGCAGAAGGTCAAAACTCAATATTACTGTTTTCATATTAATGACTGGAAGATAAAACAAATTTAAATAGCAACAAATAATGAAGAGAAATTATTTAAAGTTGAGAAGATATCAGGGCAGTGCTGGTGGTATATTATTTCTTCTTAGGAATTTGTTTGCTCATTTGTTTTAGGTTTCAGCTATATTCTTGCCACCAAAGATTCAAAGCCTTCTTATGTAACTAATATTGCAAAATAGATGTGAACTGTTTAGTTGGAGGCTGAAATGCTCAAACTTAGTCTGACAAAAGAGAGAAAAAGAGAGCAACAATGAGAGAGCGCTCGTAGTGTTACTGGAAGACAGGCCTTGAGCAACAATGAGAGAGCGCTCGTAGTGTTACTGGAAGACAGGCCTGGTTCTTGGCATGTTCAACAACGAATTGAACAAAACGCACCAAGTAATAAAGGAATGAAATAAACACTGAAAGTAGAGATTTTTTTTTTTTTCTTTTTTAGATAGAGTCTCCCTCTGTTGCCAGGCTGGAGTACAGTGGCACAATCTCGGCTCACTGCAACCACTGACTCAGTGGTTCAAGCAATTCTTCTGCCTCAGGCTCCCGAGTAGCTGGGACACAGGCACGTGGCACCATGCCCAGCTCATTTTTGTATTTTTAGTAGACAGATGGTTTCACCATGTTGACCAGGATGGTCTCGATCTCTTGACCTCATGATCCTTCCACCTGGGCCTCCCAAAGTGCTGCGATTACAGGCATGAACCACCACACCCAGCCGAAAGTAGGGATTTATTTCAGTGAGGAGACATTCCGCAGGGTGGCAGCAATCCTGCGTGAGTAGCTAAAGGTCCCGTCTACGAAGTTTTCTGGGATGTAAGTACTCGTTTTGAGATCCCTATTGGCTACCCCCTAAATGTGTGAAGGATTTGGCCCTGGCTTATTTGAGGCTAAGGTGAATTGGTCCTTGGCCAACCAGAGGCCTGAGTGGATGGGCGCCCTATGCAGATGAAGGGATGGTCCACACTTGGCCCATGACCAATCCGAGGTCCTTTCCCTCTTCATCTGCGATGTAGTGGAAGGGGGAGGGTTGTAGGGAAAGTAGCCTCTGATCCTTTGTTACCCAGCCGTGGAAATAGGCTTTTCCTTTTGAGCCAGCCCCGAGAAATCAGTGCGAATTGTCCTTGGGTTGCCTGCCCCCGGAAACAGGTGTTCTCCCTTTGAGTCATCTCTATGAAATTAGCGCGAATTCCCCTTGGGTTCCCTGCCCGCTTCCCTGGTGTTTGTCTTCTGATCCAGCTTTATGAAATAAGCATGAATTGGTCTCAGGTTCCCTGCCTCCAGACCATATTCTCCTGCCTCAACAGGACTCATTGTTGGTTATTTTATTTTAATAATTCTTGCAAAACTTTTTCTTTCTTTTTTTCTTTTTGAGATGGGGTTTCACTCTTGTTGGCCAGGCTGGGGTGCAATGGCACAATCTCAGCTCACTGCAACCTGTGCCTCCCAGGTTCAAGTGATTCTCCTGCCTCAGTCTCCCAAGTAGCTGGGATTACAGGTGCTTGCTACTATGCCCAGCTAATTTTGTATTTTTAGTAGAGACAGGGTTTCTCTATGTTGGCCGGGCTGGTCTTGAACTCCTGAGATCAGGTGATCCGCCCGCCTTGGCCTCCCGAAGTGCTGGGATGACAGGCGTGAGCCACCACTCCTGGCCTCTTGAAAAACTTTCATACAAAGGTGCTGGCTAGGGCCGTCCTGCTCTGTTCACTCTGCCCTAGGAAGGAAGGAGGCAGCAAACTTGAGCGTCATATGAAGCGTAATGTGCGTGCCTGCTTTGCTTTGATTTCACTTTGCTGAAACTTATTGCCTTTGCCCTTTGGGCTGGAGGACCGTAATTATGTGATGAAAAGTAACTGAAGGCTCTCCGGCTATCTTGCTAGAAACCATGTAATTTAAATAATGAATCTCATGCAGCATACAGCTGGGTCAGCCTATCCACGGAGCATATAGGAACAACCAGATGATCATTGTGAACGTAATTTTATGAGCTTAAAATTTCTCCTAAAGTCTCTAGAGCTTAATGTATCTCCTTAATCATCCTCAGATAATACTGACACTGTAAGAGTCTTTTTGATGCAGTGGCGGAGTTCTGAGGTAGCTCAAGGATCATCTGATTGGTCTGCTTCCTGCCTCCCTCCCTAAAGACAAAAATAACAGGAGTACCGTCCTAAAATTCAAAGCCATAATTTAACCCCATTTCATATTCTCACTAATGTGCCATTGGTTTTGTGAATTCACTCTAGATTTCTAAGCTCATGATAGATTTTTAAAAATGATAAAATGTCTCTAAATAATTAAATTATTACTTTCCTGTGGCCTCAAAAGAAAGAATGCCACATGCAATCCTTTATCTTTAAAATTATTTGAGTAAGTGACTTGAACATTAAAAGTTTAATGTATATTTGTATATACATATATTCCTATTACCTTATTTATATTTTAACAAAATCGCTCATAAAGAGATTGCCTTATTTTTTTAGCATATAAATGATAATGATGTTATAAGAATAACCATATCTGTTTCTGCAATGTCACCTATAATTTTAACAGAAACAACATCCAATGTTGATCTCTGAGAATTTCCTAATTGAGAAGTGGAGCACTTAGTCTGTTTTACAGAAATATGAGAAAGTTTCGTTTGGGCATGAAATAAGGTTGTCTAGATTTGGGAGAATCATGAAGATGCCACATCATTGACTGTTATGCCTTATCCAGAGTATGGTCACTTAAAAGGGGATTTCTGTTGCTTGGACTGCTCTATCGTAAAGAGTTTCCACTAATCAACACTTCATTAGTGTGACTTTGACACTTTTTCTGTTTGCTTCATATTTGTATGCTTTGCATGCCCAATTAGATTTTGTATTTTCTTAGTGTGGGACTGTTTTCCTTTTCTTCATGTTTCTTTCGCACCCATTATGCTAGGAATTGACTGTTTAATAGTATCAAGCTTTCTTTGTTCGTCTCTAATATTAACTGCACATTTTATGCCTTTTAACCTTTGATCCTGTCTGTGATTCTTCTTCCTTAATTTCAACTCTATTACCCTAATTGTGTCCTTATCTTCATACTCAAACCAGATGAATCTTCCTGTAGTTTGACTTGGCTTAGATTCCTTTATTAGAATCTTATTACCTAAAAATTAGCATCCAGACTTCCTAGTGTTTCGCTGTATGGTCCCTGATAACTCTCTATTTTTATTTCTAATTTTTTTTACAAGAGATTTTACTGCCATAAAACTGGTTTTGCTATGGCTCTTTTTTATTTTCCTTTCCTTTTTCCTTTCCTTTCCTTTCCTTTCCTTTCCTTTCCTTTCCTTTCCTTTCCTTTCCTTTCTTTTCCTTTCCTTTCCTTTCCTTTTTTTTTTTTTTTTTTTTTTTTTTGACAGGATCTCACTTGGTTGCCTAGGCTGGAGTGCAGTGGCGCCATCTCTGCTCACTGCAGCCTCTGCCTCCCAGGTTCAACCGATTCTTGTGCCTCAGCCTCCCTAGTAGCTGGGTATATTGGCATGCACCATCATGCCTTGCTAATTTTTGTATTTTTAGTAGTGATGGGGCTTCATCATGTTGCCCAGGTTGGTCTCAAACCCCTGACCTGAGGTGATGCACCTGCCTTGGCCTCCCAGTGCTGGGATTACAGCCGTGAGCCCCTGCACCGAGCTGTGCCTTTCATTTCTCCATTATTTATGGAATCTTTAATCTCTCCTTATGAAACTCACCATACATGACATTGTTTTGTTACTTTATATGTGTTCTATTTATATTACATTATATTGTTATGTAATAATTATATTTCTGTCCAGTATGCACAGAAAAATAGTAAATTCCTTAGTGCAAGGAATATGATTTATATTTCTTTATGTTAGTAGAATCTACTTACAGTCTTGGACTAAAGAGTTCCTGATAAGTGTTGCTCTATTAACAGTGGTTTAAATTGGATGATAAGATTCATTAGAAATATAAGACTTGAGAAAAAGTAGAGATTCTATATAAATAATGTACACTTTAATGAAAGTTTTAATAACCTCCATGCACAAATTAGTGCCTTTTACCAATATAAACATTTTAGAACTTTTTTGTAATAGAATATTTTGAAACATTATTAGATTTGCAGAAAAAGTGTGAAGCAGTTCAGTGAAGTCTCCTATACCGTGCTCTCCCTCCATCTTCCCAGTTTCTCCTAATAATAATATCATGCATTAGTGTGGTACACTTATTATGTTTCATAAACCAATATTGATACATCATTACAAACAAAAGTCTACAGTTTACACTATAGTTCACTTTTTGTGTTCTATATTCAATGGGTTTTGACAAATGCATAATGTCATATTTTTAACATTACAGTATCATACAGGTTAGTTTCACTGCCCTAAAAACTCATATTTTCTGTCTGTTTATATCTGCTTCCACCCCCGAACCCCTAGAAACCAACTTACCTTTTCAGTCTCTACATATTTCTACCTTTTCCAGAATGCCATATAGTTGGAAACCCTTAGCAAATCTGCATTTAAGGTTCCTCCATGACCTTCCATGGCTTGAAAGCTAATTTGTTATCACTGAAAAATATTAAATTGTATGGATATACCACAGTTTGTATACACCTACTGAAGGACACCTTGGTTGTTTGCAAGTTTTGGTAATTAAGAATAAAGCTGCTATAAATACTGTTGTGCAGGTTTTTGTGTGGACATAAATTTTCATCTAATTTTGGCATATATCTTGGAGTGTGATTGCTGGATCAGATGGTACAGTAGAGTGTGACTGCTGGATCAGATGGTAGGCCTATGTTTAGCTTGTAGAAGACTGCCAAACTCTCTTCCAAAGTAATTTTACCAATATTCTTTTTTTTTTTTTAGACGGTCTTGCACTGTTGCCCAGGCTGGAGTGCAGTGGCACAATCTCAGCTCACTGCAACCTCCACCTCCCGGGTTCAAGCAATTCTCCTGCTTCATGGAGTAGTTGAGACTACAGGTGTGCACCACCATGTCCAGCCAATTTTTGTATTTTTAGTAGAGATGGGGTTCCACCATGTTGGCCAGGCTGGTCTCAAATTCCTGACTTCAAATATCTGCCTGCCTCAGCCTCCCGAAGTGCTGGAATTACATGCATGAACCACTGCACCCGGCTGATTTTTACCAGTTTTCATTCCATTCCCTCTAGCAGTGAATGAGAATTTCTATTGCTCCACTTCACCAGCATTTGATGGTGTCAGTATTTTCAATTATAGCCATTCTAATAGAGGTATCTCATGTTGTTTTAATTTGCAGTTTCCTAATGACATCTGTTAGGGAGTATTTTATCCTATGCTTATTTGCCATCTGTGTCTTCTTTGGAAAAATCTTTTCGTATCTTTTGGCTGTTTCTCTCGTTGTTTGTTTTCTTGTTGTTTACTTTTAATATTTTGAATTGAGTTGTATATATGGAAGTCTTTTATCAGATGGGAGTTTTAAAATGTTTTCTCCCAGTCTTTGGCTTTTCTTTTCATTCATTTACCAGTGTCTATCACAAAGCAGAAGTTGTACATTTTAATAACAATAATTTTTTAAATTTCATGGATTGTACATTTGGTATATTCAAAAAAATTATCCCCAATCTCAAGGTCACCTAGATCTTTTCCTATATTATCTTTTAGATGTCTGATAGTCTTGAGTTTTACATTAGATCTATGATTTAATATGTGTGAAAAGTGTAAGTCCTATGTCTAGATTTACTTTTGCATGTGGATGTCTTGTTCTAGCACCATTTGTTTTTTATTATAAATGGTAAACAAGTTGGATGAAGAGTATTTTTTTCTGAGACAGGGTCTCACTCTGTCACCTTGGCTGGAGTGCAGTAATGCAATCATAGTTCACTGCAGCCTCAACCTCCTGGGCTCAAGCAATCCTCCTGTGTAGTTGGGACCATTGGTGTGCGCCACCATGCCCAGCTAATTTTTTTATTTTTAATTTTTGTAGAGACAGGGTGTCACTTTATTGCCCAGGCTGGTCTTGAATTCCTGGGGTTAAGTGATTCTTCCTGTGTGGCCTCCTAAAATGCTAGGATTATGGAAGAGAGCCACCACACTTAGCCTATAAGAAGTCTTGAAGCTAGGTAGTGTCTGTCCTTCAACTTTATTCTCCTTCAGTATTGTGTTGGCTATTCTGAGTCTTTTACCTTTTTAAATAAATATTAGGTTCTGTTAACATTTACAAAATAACCCATTGGGGATTTCATGGGGATTGTGTTGAATCTACCAAAAAAGTTGGGGAAAAACTAACTTCTTAATATTGAGTCTTCCTGTTCATGAACATGGATTAACTCTCCATTTATTTAGATACTATTTGATTTCTTTCATCAGTATTTTGTAGTTGTCCTCATTTCTATTTCATACATATTGCATTTGTGCCTATATTTTCTTTGATATGTGTGTAATAATATAAATAGTGTTATGTTTTTAATTTCAGATTACATTTTTTTTGGTGCTGGAATGTGGAACATAAATGGACTTTTGTATGGTAACTTTGTATCCTGCAACCTTGCTATAATTACTTAACAGTTCCAGGAAATTTTGTTTTCAGGTTTTGCAATTTTCTGCATAGACAATCAAGTCATCTGAAAATCAGCAGGTCTTGTTTCTTTCTTTCATGTCTGTATACCTTTAATTTCCTTTTCCTGTCTTGTTGCATTAGGTATGACTTTTGGTACAATGATGAATAGAAGTGGTAAAAAAAAAGACTTCCTAGTTTTGTTACTGATTTGGGAAAAATTATCGCTTTTTTTGAACATTAAAGTAGGATATTGGCTCTAGGTATTTTTGTAGACTTTTTTTTGTCAAGAAAGTTCCCTTTTATTCTTAATTTTGCGGAGAGTTTTTATCATGAAAGCGTGTTGAATTTTTTCAAATGCTTTTTCTGCATTTATTGATATGATCATGTAATTTTTCCTCTTTAGCCTGTTAATGTGATAGATTACATTAATTTATTTTTGAATGTTGAACCAGTCTTGCAAATATGAAATAAATTTCACTTGGTTGTGGTATACAACTGTTTTTATACATTGTTGGATTCAATTTGCTAATATATTATTGAGAATTTTTGGAGAGATATTGGCTGTAATTTTCCTTTTTTGTAAAGTCCAGGTTTTCGTATTAGGGTAATGCTGGTCTCATAGAATGAGTTAGTTACGGGAAGTGTTTCTTCCTCTTCAGTTATTTTTGGCAGAGTCTGTAGTGAATTGGTATCATTTCTTAATTAAATGTTCCATAGAATTCACCAGTGAAACCACTGGCCCTTGAGCCATTGAAACCATTGGCCATTTTGGGGAAGTTTTTATTGATTTCAGTTCTTTGTTCAAAGGCTGTCTTCCTCCATGTATGAGTTTTGGTAGAGTGTTTCTTTCAATAATTGGTCCATTTCATCTAAATTATCAACTTTATGGGCATGTAATTGGTCACAGGGGGATCAGTTGTGACAGCCCCTTTTTTATTTCTGATGTAACTTCCATTTTAGTATTTTTACATATATATTTGGTTGCTGTATTTTTGTGTTCAGTGTCTTAATATTGAAGACACAAGGCCAATCACAAAGATTACACAATTAATTCCTCTCTTATTTGGCTTTAGCTATTGCTGCTGAGATGCTGTGTTTTCTCTACACAGTAATGATTTGCAAAACCATGGTTGAATAAAACCTGCAGAGGCACCACTGTTTTTTTGTTTGTTTCTTTGCTTGGTTTTTTGAGACAGAGTCTTACTCTGTCACTCAGGCTGGAGTACAGTGGTGTGATCTTGGCTCATTACAACGCCCACCTCCCAGGTTCAAGAAATTCTCCTGTCTCAGCCTCATGATTAGCTGGTATTGCAGGTGCCCACCACCACCCCTGGCAAATTTTTGTATTTTAGTAGAGACTGGGTTTCTCCATGTTGGCCAGGCTGGTCTTGAACTCCTGACCTCAGGTGATCCACCCGCCTCGGCCTCCCAAAGAGCTGGGATAACAGGTGTGAGCAGTAGTGCCCGACCTGAGGCATTACTGTTTTATTCATTCATGTATTTCATCAAGTATTTATTGAGTACCACAATTTAAATTATTTCTGTAGGAGAGAGAAAATATTAAACTTAAAAGCCAGAAAAAAAGGCAGAACAGGTATTTCAGAAATAGGTACTCTTGGAAACCTCAAAAGAAGTACAGCATTTATAAAGGTGAAACTGGAATTTAGTAGAAAACCTCCAATTTGATGTTTTATAAGACATACTTACTAGCATATTGTAAATACAAAGCATTCTTCTGTAAATTGTGGAGCAAAAGAGTTAGGAGACATGAGTTTGTAACTAACTTTGTCACCTTTTCTAGCTGTGTGATACTAGACAGGTCAAAATTTGTTTGGGTCTGGGATATTTCAGAAGATCTGTGTGATTTTCTTTTAATTCTGTGGGATTCTCGTTCTAATTGCATCTAACATAATTATGAAAGAGGTGAACACAGTAATACCAATGTAAGGAAGAATATACACATTTTAGTTTTAAACTTGTTTTAGTTTTCCTTTTTTACTTTCTCAGTTTCTCTTCTTTCTTTTTAACTCCTTTCTGTCTTCTTCCTCCTTTTTTCTTTAATTTCCTTTTACAATATCTGTTTTCTTACCTCGTTTCCCCATCCTGCTTTGCTTTTTAATGTGGGGCAGTTAATTTTACATAGAGAATCAGCAGCTCATATTCAAGGCTATAGACAGGTTTCCAAGTGATGAGTTAAAGCTTACAATACCAGTTTAATTCCCAAGGTTAGCCAGGTAAGGAGAGGAGATTTTACCTGCCACTTTTTCTAGAGCAATACCCATTCGTGTTCTTCTGGCTATGGGATTTTTGTTTCTGTTTTTGTTTTAGATAAGGTCTCACTCTGTCACCTAGACCGGAATGCATTGGTGTAATCACGAATCACTGTGACCTCAAACTTCTGGGCTCAAGGGATCCTCTCACCTTAGTAGCTGTTAGCACAGGTAGTCAACATTGCCCTTGACTGATTTCTTTTTTTTAATTTTTGTTATGTAGAAATGGGGTCTCACTTTGTTGAGCAAGCTTGTCTCAAACTCCTGGCACTCAAGTCATCTTCTCATCTTGGCCTCCCAAAGTGCTGGGACTGTAGGCTTGAGCAACCACGCCCATCCCAGCAATGGGATATTTTTCACACTGAGCAATAAATGGGTTAAGTGGAGGTACACTGGCTATTGTTGCAGTTGCCTTTTGTATTTTACCATTAGAATGCTGTTTTTATGCTCAAGCTACTGAAGCTGAAGAGTTTGGTGCTTTTCTCTGTCTTTTTACATTAGAGTAAATAAGATTATAAAGGCATTATATGTTAGAGTAGATATTAGAAATATGTGCATTAAATATTTATACACATTATGAAGTTGGTGAAGCTGTAGGTGGATACAAGGTTTACAGGCTTTATAAAACAGTGGCCCAGTTTGTTGCTTCAACAAACATGTTTACAATTTATGGATCCCAGCAATGCATGTCTATAGTCACACCTATTCAGGAGGCTGGGGCAGGAGGATCACTTGTGCCTGGAATTAAAGACAAGCTTGGGCAACACAGTGAGACCCCCCATCTCAAAAAACAAAATAAGGCCAGGCACAGCGGCTCACGCCTGTATTCCCAGCACTTTGGGAGACCGAGGCAGGTGGATCATGAAGTCAGGAGATCGAGACCATCCTGGCCAAAATGTTGAAACCCCGTCTCTATTAAAATACAAAAAATTAGCCAAGTGTGGTGGTGTGCACCTGTAGTCCCAGCTACTTGAGAGGCTGAGGCAGGGAAATTGTTTGAACCCGGGAGGTGGAGGTGGTAGTGAGCCGAAATCTCACCACTGCACTCCAGCCTGACAACAGAGTGAGACTCCATCTCAAAATTAATTAGTTAATTAGTTAAATTAAAAAGATATTTACAATTAATTTGTAAAATATTTTATTTGTATTTATCTGTGAAGAGATAAGATATAATTTTCTAAGGCCTCTCAGGCCTGTGCTTCATAGATGGAGGCATCACATGTTCCAGTTTGCCAGGGACAATTGATAGGTGTATGCCTATAGTCCTGACATATTTGTCAATAAAGGCTCCTTTTCATCTCAAAAGTGTCTCCTTTGGAAAATAAATTATCTTATTCCTGTTTTCATAGACAATCATGAATTTAAATAAACTATTTCTCGGCCAGGCACAGTGGCTCACACCTGTCATCCCAGCACTTTGGGAGATGGAGGCTGGTGGATCACTTGAGGTCAGGAGTTCAAGACCAGCCTCGCCAACATGGTTAAAAACCCCATCTCTACTAGCAAAAAAAAAAAAAAAAAAAAAAATACAAAAAGTTAGCTGGGTGTGGGTCGTGTATGCCTGTAATCCTAGTTTCTTGGGAGGCTGAGGCAGGAGAACTGCTTGAACCCGGAGGCGGAGGTTGCAGTGAGCCAGTATTGCGCCGCTGCACTCCCACCTGGGCTACAGGGCGAGACTCCATCTCAAATAAATAAATAAATAAAAATAAAAAAGAAACTACTTCTTGTATGGTTTAAATAAGGCACAGTTTGCTGGCATATCTTGGAGGCATTTTTGTTGTTCAAAACACAGAACTGCTCATTTTTGTGAACTGCATTCATCAATTTGAAATTTAGGTGACAAAGTAAACTGCTTCTTGAAAAGGCTTGATCCTTGTTGAAAATCAGCCTGATTTAGGAAGAAGTAGAACTTTTTGCTGAGTCTTACTGGGAACATAACTTGCTGAATTTATAGGAATAAAGATTCGTTTTGTTTGATTTGGCAACTTCTCAATGGCAAATCATTGAACATCATAAAGTTTTGAAACTGTGAGCCATGACTATGGCCACTCTGCTTTAGTACACTGCTTAGTCCCTTCAGGTTTGGGTGTAAAAGAAACCTGATGGACCTCAGGGTCAATGGGCTTTTTGGTTGAATGAATGATGCTTAGGTAACAGAAAACAATTGCAAGAATATTCAGAGGGTATATTTCTTTTCCAGAAAAAAAAAAAAAAAAATCTGAAGCCCTCATATTTTTGAGGAATCTTAATTTTATTTTCATTTAAGTAAAACTGCGAATTCACATGCATTCAAATGACTGAATGATCACTACAAGGAAAAGATACAAATGAAAACTTATTAAGAAAAAGAAACTGCGCATCCGTAATGTGCAGATCAAATCTTATCCAATTAAAATGTTTTCTCTGCTGGGCACAGTGGCTAATGCCTGTAATCCCGGCACTTTGCAAGGCCAAGGCAGGCGGATCGCCTGAGGTCAGGAGTTGGAGATCAGCTTGGGTAACATGGTAAAACCCCATCTCTACTAAAAATACAAAAATTTGCCGGGCCTGTAATCCCAGTTCCTTGGGAGGCTGAGGCAGGAGAATCGCTTGAACCCGGGAGGTGGAGGTTTCTTGAGTTGAGATCACGCCATTGCACTCTGGTCTGGGCAACAAGAGTGAATCTCTATCTCACATACACAAAAAATAAGATAAAATAAAAAATGTTTTTCTCAAAATATGTTCAACATAGAAGCATTAAATTTTTTCCTAACTTCACAATATAGAGTGCATTTGTTTTAGGTGAAATGAAGGTAACACTGTAGCTCCTTTTACTAGTCGGTTCTCACATTGCTATGAAGAAATACCCAAGACTGGGTAATTTATAAATAAAAGAGGTTAAATTGACTCACAGTTCTGCAGGGCTAGGAAGGCCTTGAGAAATGTACAAACACGAGAGAAGGTACCTCTTGACAGGTGGCAGGAGAGAGAATGGGTTCAAAGCAAAGGGGGAAGCTCCTCATGAAACCATCAGATCTTGTGAGAACGGACTATCAGGAGAACGGCATGGGGGAAACTGCCCCCATTCAGTTATCTTCACCTGGTCCTTCCCTTGACATGCCGGGGTTATTCTAATTCAAGGTGGGGACACAGAACTAAACCATATCACTCTTTTCATGCCACCCTAGCTTAGTGGGCTCCAGATACACTTCCTTCTCCCTGAGTGGGGGACACCCTGGTCTCCCTTTAACTCAAGACTTTAGTACTATAGAATTTGCTCTTTTTTCTCTTCTCCTGAAATAGAGATCTCTTTTCTCTCACTGAATTCCCAGCTCAGAAGTCTTCTCAGACACTATCCAATCTAAAGCAATGGATCTATGGCTGGGCGAAGTAGCTCATGCCTGTAATTCCAGCACTTTGGGAGGCCAAGGCAGGTGGATCACTTGAGGCCAGGAGTCTGAGATCAGCCTGGCCAACATGGTGAAATGCCATCTCTACTAAAGATAAAAAATTAGCTAGGCATGGTGGTACATGACTGTAATCTCAGCTACTCAGGAGGCTGAGGCAGAAAAATTGCTTGAACCTGGGAGGTAGAGGTTGCAGTGAGCCAAGATCACACCACTGCACTTCATCCTGGGTGACAGAGTGAGACCGTGTCTCAAAAAAAATTGAAAAAATAATAACATAAATAAATAAAGCAACTGCCCTATCACTTTCCATCCCACTGTCTTAGTTTATTTCAGCAAGGAACTCTATTTAGATTTACATTTTAATTAATTTGGTTCCTTTTTAGTGTTTCTCTTGTTTCCTCCACTAGCAGGTATCGTTCATGAGAATGAGGTCTTTCTTGTTTATTGTACACACTGCTGTAACCCAAGGACCCATAAAAGGACTCGGCTGTAGAAACTACTCTAATATGATTTGTGAATAAGTGATATTGTTATATTATTATAAGTTGACACTCATATCAAAAAGATTGAGTGTCTATAGATTGTTTAATCGTCAGATGATTGTGCAGATTGTTGGAACTTCTGGTCTCAGTTTTGTAACTTAAATTGTGCTTAACTCATCAAATCGTCACAAATCAATTAACCTTCAGGATAATGTAATACAGTGAAGTGTAATTTTTTGCTTTGAGGTACAAGAAGCATATTCTGTTGATGTTCTGCCATTCCCTAATGAAGAGGTACGCCTAGCACTTAAATACAAAATAGGAAAATTAGATACCTTAATTTACACTATATGACTTTGTTTTTCCTGAATAAATCTTATTTCTGCTAACATAAATGAAAAAAATAAAAACACTGAGACCCGTTTCTAAGCAACTGTTGTGCTGATTATACTACAAAATTATCACTACAAATATTGCAGGTGAAATACACAACTCTCATGGCGGACGTGATGTAAAAGAATAAGTTTAAATTTGAGCGTCAAGGTACTACTGTTTTGAGCTGGAATGACCGCCTCAATTCCTGATGAGAAGTACGAATGACTCAGAGAAGTCGATGCCGCGGCTGATGCCTACAAGTGTGTATATTTGTGACCTTCAGTGAGAGGCAACTCTTCTTAAAATCTATACAAATGTTCTTTATCATGTGACCTATGTCAGAGAAAACCTACTATTACCTTTTTCAAGTCACAGAGAAATGATTTCATTGATTTATTATGGCTGCAGCCGATGGACTACCAAGGACGACGGCCAGGGTCGAATTTGTGTTTCTATGATAATGGACTAGTCACCTTCAATAAAGTTCTAACGACGCCCTAGGGAATGTGATACTAAAAGTGTGTATTTGTCATATGTGGCTGCCAGTAATCTGCAAACAGTTTCCAAAAGACATTCTGCATATCAAAGCTTTATTTGGATGTCTACACATCTGTTTTCCTGTTAGTAGTATTAGCAAATAGTTTTAAGTGGGTCTGTTTTCAATAGTTGAAAGCTTTTCCATTCTGGAGAAGCCCAGATAATGTATGTGATGCTTATCTCAATTATTTTCCGTCAGGGTGAATTTTACAGGGTTTGATGAATGTGTAATAGAGAGATATTAAAATAAGACTGTAAAATATTTAAAATATGATTTTCTTGGTTCTTTTGAAGTATAGAATTTTAAAAATCATATTAAGATCACCAGGTATATTTTACAATTGGCAGTTTTCTCTTACATCTAAAATATCCAGATGTTAATATACAAAGCAGATTTTAAAGAATTTTTCTTTCTCCTTGTAGAAAGCAATGGATATTCATTTAATATGTAAATGACAAATTTTCCCCCATCACTTTTCTGATTTAATACTCAGGCTAGCTAGCTGTTATTAAAATTTTTCCCACTTCCAAATTACTGTAAACACAGCGTAAGCATTTTAAAATAGCAGTGGTGATACACATTTACCTATAACTATTAAAAATAAAGATATAATAAGTAATCTGTATCTCATAGAGTTCTAAGGATTGATTACACTAATTCAACAAAATAGCACTGATTCTAGAATTCTGGCATGTTAAGATTCAGAAAAAACAAGACTTAACCCTTCAATGAAGCAGATAGCTAAAGTAACGGTTAGAGAATTAAAAGACCTGTCTTAGCGAGGTCAGGAGATGGAGACCACAGTGAAACCCCGTCTCTACTAAAAAACACAAAAAATTGGCCGGGCGTAGTGGTGGGCGCCTGTAGTCCCAGCTACTCCAGAGGCTTAGGCAGGAGAATGGCGAGAACCCAGGAGGCGGAGCTTGCAGTGAGCCAAGATCACGTCACTGCACTCCAGCCTGGGCGACAGAGCGAGACTCCGTCTCAAAAAAAAAAAAAAAAAAAAAAAGACATGTCTAAGATTATAGAGTCACTGAGTCTCACAGGATTTATGATCCATGACTCTAAGACCTGCGTTTTCACTGACCATATTATGCTGTTTTTTATATAGCTGTTTTTAGTACAGTGTGTATAAACAACAGTGCTTTAAAATTAGGAGTGGCCAGACACAGTGCCTCATCCTATAATTCCAGGACTTTGGGAGACCGAGTCATATGGATTGCTTGAGCCCAGGAGTTCGAGACCAGCCTGGGCAACATAGTGAAACCCCATCTCTACAAAATACACAAAAAATTAAATAGGCATAATGGTGTGAACTTGTAGTCCCAGCTACTTTTGAGGCTCAGGTGAGAGGATCACCTGAACCCAGGAGGTGAAACCTGCAGTGAGCTGTGATCACAACACTGCACTCCAGCCTGGTTGACAGAGTGAGACCCTGTCTCGAAAATAAATAAATAAATGAAATAATAAATAAATAAATAAATAAATAAATAAATAAATAAAAATTAAAAATAAATTGGAAGTCCTTTTATTCAACTTTTACTCTAATGTCTATACCAGTGGGTCTCAGATTTTAAAGGTGTATATAAAGATTACATCACGTCCTTATTTAAATTGGAATTTTTTTTTTAGTTCTATCTCCAGCAGATCTGTGGAAGGATCTGTGATAGAGTTTGAATTTCCACTTTTAACACGGTGCTTTGGTGAGTCTAATTTTTTGGTATATACTTTGATTATTCACATTAATTTTATGGCATCTCTCAAGCCTAAGGCATGCATATGGAATAAAATCTTATATGGCATTGAATGATGAAGTCTTCCAGAATGATGAGGATTTCTAAGGGTATAAGTGAATGTAAAAAGTAGTGAAAAATACAAATTTGCTTGTATGATTCAGAAGAAAAGTCTTGGTTTAATTGAATTATATTCATCAAAAGTTTGTTGAGCCAGGTGGGGTAACACACACTTTTAGTCTCAGTTACTCAGGAGGCTAAGTTGGGAGGAACACTTGAGCCCAGAGTTTCAGGCCAGCCTGGGCAACCTAATGAAGGCCCATCTCTAAAAGAAAAATAAATAAAAGTGTGTTTACAGTGTATACCCATCTACCACCTATCCTGGCCAAAAACTAATGTTAAGAAAAGTCTATTTGAGGAAAGAGATTACTCTATCAGTTCAAGTATGTCTTTGGTAATAAAGCAAAACATTTAATATGAAAACAGATAATTAGATTTCTCCATTTTCATTCTAAATGTATAACTGTCAGTCAAGTAGATGCCATAAAATTACTGTGCAGAGTCAAAGTAGTCAGTCCCAATTGTTCAAGGGAAAATCCAGGTCACCTATCACCCTCGATAAAGAAAGATGCCCAGATTGTATTTTGGCTACCGAGCATTTCCCTTGGAAGATTATAATTTTAATTTTCTAGCCCCTTAAATTAACTGTGCAACCATTCACTCTTTCGATTTCCACACACCTGTTTGGCATGAAAACAAAAATGATAAGAAAAGATGATGAGATTAGTCCCAAACTAGGCCTTTTATCGACCCACACACCATTAACCATCTATTTGCTTCCTATCAACACTTGGCTTTACCTTCCTGCTTCCCACCTGCTGGAGACCTTCCAGATGGAAGTCTTGATTTATCAGTTTCTCTGGCTCTTAATCTTCATCTTAGTTACTAACATGAGAGTATAGGTTTCTTCCTTTTAGGAATATGCTTGTGTTTGAATTGTGTTTCTAGAAATGGGGACTTTTGGTTTGGATTTGTGCCCTCCTAGGTGCAGCCCCATGGGCAGCCTGATTGGACATGACTTAGAGCTCTTTGTTCTCTAGCATCCACACCCAGGGATGTTCCAGATATCAGCATGAAGCTGAAATATGGAAAAAATGCATAGGTATTAGGCTCAGAAACTATATTCAGGAGGATTTAAACAAACCTCAAGTGTTAATTGTAAAGATTAAGCAGTATGGTTTGGCCAGAGTACATGGTATTTTTTGTTTACCTTTACTACATGTCTTATAACTTTTGGATCGGTGTGTGAGTAAATGGGAAAATGGTAACTGACTGAATTTGCTTCTTGTGGATATCATGACCTTTGTCTATGAACTGTAACATTCAACCAATATTTTTCTCTGAGAAACAAATTTCCGTTTTTAAGGCACTTTGTTGGTAACTGAAAAGTTGGCAAAAATAATATGTTGACTGATTACATACAAGGTAATATCAAAAGTTTCAAACAGTTTTTACTACTTTGGTTAAGCCACAGACTTTGAATTTAGATGATCTGATAACCATATTATCTCATACAATATATTTGACCTATATTTAGTGAAAAAATGCCTACATGCTTCATTGTTCTTTTCTCATTAGTCCTCGCTGAACACAGTATTAACTCACTCAGCAATAAGTTCATCCAACAATTAAAACCACATTACTGTATTTTGACAGCTATATTGAAACAATATGATCCACAACAATAGCTAAGCTGTATTGAGCACTTACTGTGTACATGATACAGCTGTAAGGACTTTCTGTTCATGTCCTCAGTCACCAAAATATACTTATGAGATGAGTCTTATGATTATGAACTGTGGCATACAGAGATTAAGTAACTTGCTGAAGGACAAGCAGGTAAAAAAGTGCCAAGTTTGTGAATGGCTTGGAGCTAGAGTTCTTGATTATAGGCATTTTATTTCTCAATCTTTACTATAAACTTGATGAAAGTTAATTTTCCATCCAGATTCTTGACACGAGGAGTATCATTGTATGGTAAAACTTCATTTTTTGGAAAATTTCAAAAAAAAAAAAAAAGAAAGAAAGAATATAGGCGAGCTACCATACACCAGTCTTCAGATTTTTAGAAGAGGATGTTTTAAGAAATTTACCTTAGTTTAAATTCAAGAAGTATTTTAGCTGTCCATGTCCCACACAGGGGAAATCTTGAAATTATCATTACACTTATTTGAACATGTTAAGATCTATTTATTTCTATTCCACTTAATATAATAGCAATGGAAACAAAAGAGATTGAGAAATCAAAGAAATGAATATTAACTAGTGATGGTTTTACTCATCATTTTTATATCAAATCATTAGACTATAGTATATCCAGGTTAGTAATATGTGCTTGTTTCTAAAATTAGGCATTTATAGTATGTAACTATGGCAATAAACCAACATTTTAATGTCAGACTTTCAGTAAGTTGGAGATCATTTTTTTCCATTGTTAATAGCAATAAGATGTGTTGCTAATTAATATCTTATATGCAAATCAGTTTAGTCAAAGGATGATGTTTACTCTTATGAAAATTAGAAGCACCTGTGACTATATGATGTTAAATTCTAAGGAATTCTAAGGAAAATGAGACGTTTAAAATACTGGCTCTTGTCTATAATTTCTGAAAGGAAAGCTAAAACAAACCGTTATTTGTTTGCAATTGTGGTGCAAAGGCCATGTGAATTGGGCCTGTTTCTCTGATTGTTTTCTGGAGCACAGATTGTGTTTTATGATACACTGATGGCTTCAGGACTGACCAGCCTGTAAGAATGATGTCTGTGCCTCATGGTAGATGAATCAAAGAGGCTTATATAAGTGCATGGGGAAAGGATGTCTTATCAGCAAGGGACAACAGTTTTCTCACTTGGGCTCTATTCTTTTTTAGAGTGGAACTCGTATGTCCCGGACCTTTAAGTTTCAAATGTCTAGTTTATGAAAGCATCTTTTATTTAAACAATTCTACACTCTGATGTTTATTCAAGAATTAACATCTCCATTCATATAAAGTACATACATTTCAATTGTGCTTTTTTGAACAAGTTGTGGCAAAAATCATTTATTGTAGAGAAACAGATTAAATTTTTCTGAAGTGTTTACAGAAAAATATGTTAATATTTTAAAATACAGTACCTTTAAGCAGAATTAATGTAATTGGATAGTAGAAAATTAAATAATTTATTAAATGCCATAGACATTTAATAGACAACTTCCTTTAAATGACATATGCTTATGTCATGGATGAAAGAGCTTGAATCTCAGTTTTAACGCTTACTGCATGTGTAAATGTAGGCACATTCCTAACTAATCTCAGTTACCTTTTGTAAAATATAGATGATCAATAATATGATCAAACAACAAAAAATGTAAAGTGTCATGCATATTGCACTGCCTATGAATACTCAGAAAATGGTAATTTTGTGCTTTCAGATCCTTTTTCTGTTCAGTATGAGTGGTGATTTGAGACATACTTATATTATTCCTTTTCTGCTTTGTTAACGTGGAGTGAGAGAGAGTCAGAGATGATTTATGAGGTGTGTAGTAATGTGGTTACTAAAAAATAGCATTTTACATGCATGTTTATACAGAAAAATAATACCTCATGTTAATTTACATGGTAAGTAGTAAGACAGTTTAATACATGCATAGTATGCCTTATATTTTCTTAATGGAATGTTGTTAGATTATGATAGATTATTTGCAGAAAATGACTTCATACTCTGAGTAAACTTAAGGAGCTGACTCTCGTTTCATTCTTTGAAGCTCTACTTAGCTATATGTTAATACAAGCTTAGCTGAACCCACATAATAAGGAGACTTACATAATGAATAATTAAATACAATATCTGAAAATAAAATCAATCTTATTAAATAAACACTGTCATTTTTTTTCTGGCAAGCTATTTAGTACACCCATGTCTTAGAGATTTATTCTCAATGACAATTCAGTGATTACAACTTTATCTGAAAATGCTATGAAATCAGTTGAGCTTTGTCTATCGGCAGAAATGCATTAAGCCACTCAAATTTTCAAAAACCTGCCAAAACCAGCATGGGGAATAAAACCAGTGTTTGAGATATTGTTAGTCTGTCATATTTCTGTCTTTGTAGCAGGGATGTTGACATTAACATCACCTATGTAGATATCCCAGCGTGCACATGGAACTGTTCTGAGACATACACAGGAAATACTGGAAAAGCCACACATCGTCGCCAACATCAGGTTGAAATGCTCCTGAGCCTCTTAACGCATACAGTATATTTTGGTCAAACTTTACTATATCCAGCAGAGTGGCATGAGTTGACAACTTTGTAGCACTGGTTATGTGTGGGGTACTTTTAATCTCTATAATCGTTCTATACAGTAGGTCTTATTATCTTCATTTTAGAGACAGGGAAGCAAAAGTACAGAGAGGGTATGTGATTTACTTAGTTCTGCAGTCATGGCAGAAAGCTTAGGACAAATATGAGCTAAATCTCATGTGTGAATTCATACCCTATGTTTTTCTGTGTTGTATTATCTTCTGAGAAGATGAGCTGATTAATCATTTCCTTTTCACCAAAGCTTGCCTATAGTCAATGAAAAGGATGCCATCTTTATATATGAAATGTACAAGGTGAGATATTCAGAAATTCATTAACGTTGTTGAACTCTTCCTTTACTGAAGTTTCCACCTGGCTGGAAAAGTGGATCAAGGTTACTCCAGAAAGATAATGCAGAGAGAATAAAACAATTTTCTTCAGTGAGTTGTAAAGAATCCTTATATTTGAAAATATTCAAGGTCCACAAGGCAGTTCAGAAATAAGTAAAAATTTGGGAGGATATAATTTTAAAAAAGAGCAGAATTTTTTTTTCAGTTACATAATTTTTAAATTGACAAATTATATATGTTTTTGAGGTGTAATTTGCAACTTCAATATGTATACATTGTGAAATGATCAGGTCAGGTGAGTTAGCCAGTCTATTACTTCAAATATTGGATTCTAGAAGAGAAGATGGAGCAAGGATTAATATGATTAAACTCTACAACACATATGTTCAGATACATATTCAATAGGTATTGAATCAAGGGCAGAGCTGCATTCACATCTAAGAGGAGCTGATAGGAATAAGGTACATGAATGGTCTTTCGAAACCCAAGCTTATATTTGTCTTTAGCAACCATGTTGTAGTTTTTGGAGCATGCAAGAATATTTTCCTGATTTCTGAACATAGAGATGTAAGGAGAGATTGTCATATTGTTTGGATATTGCTGCAAGGAGCATCTTTCAATTTACCCTAGAATTTTAATATTTTGCTTGTTAGGATGTGCCCTTTTAAAGTTACCACTCTTGTTAAATAGTATTCTTTGTTTGAAGAATGCTAATTAAGTTTAGATTTTATTATGCAACATCCGTGGAATTGGATTACATTTCACAGAATCACCAGGCTCTAGAAGCAGATGTTTATTAATTAAAAATAACATGGAAAGTATGTTCTTAAATGCAGAAGAATATAATTCCATTCCAGAAGAGCAGATAAAGGGAACATCAGAAATCCACATTTTGTAGCATTCATGGTTTTCGTACTCAGCAGGAGGGTAGGTAATGATGGTGGGAGAGATACCCGCAGGGTGTGCCGGCAAGAATGACAGAGGCTGCCTCTGAAAG